>NW_013669624.1:7033-19835 GCF_000517525.1 Limulus polyphemus
AAAAAAAGAAAGGCAAAACGTATCGTGAAAGATTCAAATTTTGCGAAAGTTGTACATGTGTTAGGAACAGATGAAAAGTATCTCATTCTTAGTTCATTGTAAAATACGTGAGTCTCCTATCTTTCGCTTCAAACCTTCGTAAAGAATCTAAATTAGGAAACAGTACTATATATAGGCCCATATAATCCTAACTCTCCTTAAAGTATTTAGAAAGATTTTGCCGGTCTTTGGAATGACTATAGGTTGAAAGCCTATATACATAAGTTATGTGTATAGGTAGCTGATAGGAATGACTATAGGTTGAGAGCCTATATATAAGTTATGTGTATAGGTAGTTGTAAAGGAATGACTATAGGTTGAGAGCCTATATATAAGTTATGTGTATAGGTAGCTGATAGGTATCTAAGCTATAACTATATTTGAGTTATTTTTAAGCTAAATATTTTATTGCGTTCTTTAATTGTATCAGCTACACTTGTTTTCATTGTTCCTGGTCCCCGCCCCCTAGTGGCACAGCGGTATATCCGCGGCCTCACAACGCTAGAAACCGGGTTTCGATAACCGTGGTGGGCAGAGCACAGATAGCCCATTGTATAGCTTTGTGCTTAACTTCAAACAAACAATTCTAGTCCCCCGGTTGGACAGCGATAAGTTTAGTAACTTACAACGCTAAAATCCGAGGTTCGATCCTCCGCAGTGGACACAGCAGATAAACCAATGAGATTTTGCTTTACAACAAACAAACATGGTTCCTAACATAATTTCTACGTTTTGTTTACGGTCGCAAGTTATTTACTGCCGAATAAATAAAATATACATGTTAAAATTATTACGCTATTTGAAATGTGAAATTGAAATATGATTTATGTGATCCGGTTTTCTTATATGCAACAACATGTTTGTACTTCAGAATATTTACTTTTAATAGCCATTTTTCGACTTTTTATAATCCCCGCTGAGTATAACAAACGTACTTTTACTTAGAAATATTTACTTTCTGATAAAAAGTTTAGAAAAAAAAACGACTTTTATAATTCAACGAAAATTCAAATATCAAACAGTTGCGTATATTAACTCTGATGAAGCTGCAAAGGCGAAACGTTTATTAAAATACAAAATAATAAAAACTATGTATATCTGGAGTATAAAGGTTGTTTTTTTTTCTAAACTTTGTATCAAAATGTGTAAATCCCTCCAGTGTGCACTACCAATTTTGAAAGACAACAAAAATATCTACTTTCTATCGTTGTTGTAAGTACTTAAGACTCTGTATTCGTCCCTTTGTGATACCTGTTAATTATTTTAATAGCATATTTTTACTTTTTATCGTTATTTTTGTTATTTCGAATCCGTGTTTGACTTTTTTGTTGTAACTCCCTCCCCATATTATTAGTATTTACTTAGTATTTACCATATTTACTTTTTACAGTTACTTTAATATTACTATGAAGTTCGTATTCGTCTTTTTTTTATCCTTAGTAATTATAACAATTATACATTTTTATTTAAGAAAAATTGTTTTTATTGACGCTCTTCTTACGTAGATGTCCTGAAGAAGAAAATTATATTTAATGTTTGTTAATTAATTGATTCTTGTGCATGACATAGAAGCTAACAGGTTTATCGGCTCAAGTAAACGTATTTGTATCAATATTTATAGCCCTCCTGTGGCTCGGCGGTAAGATCAAAGGTTTATCATGCTTAAGTTCGGAGTTCGATCCCTGCAATAGACATAACATAAATAATCTATTGTGCAACAAACTGCTTTATATGAAAAAAATATATAACTGGACGCCACAGTTTATCAATGTTTGTAAATAGCTGCAACAGTACTTTATTTTAAAGCAATTTTCAGGAATAACCGCACACTTTACTTTGAGACGCATTTGATCGTTTTAAACACCTTGTTAACCTTAGACTACAACTAATATATTAACAAGTTAAAATGAGAAAACGCATTTGAGTATAATAATGTTAATGACAAGATCTTGACTGAACATAGTATTTACAAGAAAATCTCAGTAAGATAACAAAAAAGTTCCTTCTCATGGATAAGCGATAAGAACGAAACATATAATACTATTCAATTTTCTGAGTAAGTAAATTATTTTATTCTGCTAATATAATACTGTGAAATAATATTTTTTCTCCGTGCATCTACACTTTAAGAGTTATTTTAACAACATTTCAAAGATAAAACACATGCTTCCAAGAGTATTTACTGCTATAAATATAAATCTATGTATTACTATAAGTGGGGTTGTGGTTCTTGAGAATCCTTTATAATTTTTAATGGTTCATCTATATAGGTTTCTTAACTCACTGTACATTCATAGAAAGGAGTGTGATAAGATACACGATTATGTTTAATTTTATCAATTATAACATGGAGAAGCTTTTCCATGTAGGTTGCTGTTTATCGTTTATGTTGATCCTAAAATTCACGAAACTTGTTGCATTTCTGAATACGATCTTTTATTCCTATATTTAAGGGCCAGGCATGGCCAGGTGGTTAGGGCGCTATCTGAGGGTCACGGGTTCGAATCCCCATCACGCTAAACATGCTCGCCCTTTCAGCCGTGAATGCGTTATAAGTGATGATCAATCCCACTATTCGCTGGTAAAAGAGTAGCCCAAAAGTTGGCGGTGGGTGGTGGTGACTAGCGCCTTCCATATAGCCTTACACTGCTAAATTAGGGACGGCTAGCGCAGATAGCCCTCGTGTAGCTTTGCGCGAAAATTCAAACAATCCTATATTTAAACTCTCTCTGCGATTTCATGTCTAACAAACATTTTAATAAAGTTTCATTTTTTTGACGCACCCAAAAGATCTCTTCAAATTCTTTCATTGCCTTCAATTCCTTGTCAAATAACGCGGGATGTCGTTACGAATAATATAAAATTTAACTTATGTACATTATCAAACAAACTTTAAAAAATCAACGTTTATAGCAGCAACATACCGTTATCAACCAGTGTTTCTGTAAATGTTCATGTTTATGTTCACAATACGTAACAAAAACCCTTAGAATGATGACCAATGGGAAACTGAGGGTCTCACCAACATCACGACTAGGTAAAGACGGCACGGAATTTTAGTTGTAAAGGTCACGTTTTTTTTTATATTATTAAATTTATGAATTAAAGTCATGTTTAGAACGACAAGATATATGCAGTAAAAAGTTTACATTCTCCTTGTTTTTATGTTGCTTTGGTGAAGTGATCAAAATGTTGTAAGCAAACATACAGAAATAACCATAATAACTTCAATATTGAAGTAAATGATCCCCGAGATATGTTTTTTGTTGTATTTCATAAGTAATAGGAATATTGAAAGACTAATAAAGTTGTAGGGATTTATAAGGCTAACACTTTAGTCAGCGACTATTTCAATCGCTCCAATGTGCAAAAACGAAGAAATAAAAACAGGATATTTTTTATGTTCCTTAAACCAACCAGAAAAATCTCAAATAATTTGAACCTTTATTTTTAGAAAAATCACAAACTATATTTCGTAATTTTGAGAAATATGGTTATTACATCCACTGCATTTGACTAAACAAACAAAATTGCCTCCAAAATTATTGTGATAAGTTAAAAGCACCAAGTATACTATGCATGAGAAGAGATGGTGGAAGACATGCCTAATTTGGAACTGTGGTAGGATTTGTTTGTAATTAATCACAAAGTACACATTGGGCTATCTGCGCTCTGCCCACCACGGGACATATCTTTGTGCCACTAAGGGGCCTGCGGTAGGATCGCGAATTGGAAACAAAACGAGGAAAAATGAAACATTCAGCGCGTAATTTTCAACAAACTTAAAAGCATTTCCAGATGCTTTAAATTTATTTTTTTATATTTTTTTATGATTTTATTTTATTGAAAATGTGTACGATAATATATAAATTTACATATGGATGGATCATACATTACAGGTCAATGACTGAAAATATAATTTTAGTTTGCCCGACTTTGATTCAACTGGGTTTCCAACAAACAACCCAGATGTTTTTATTACAAAGTACTTTTGGGGGGAGGGGATAATTGTTACTTTTACTTGAAATCGCATAATTCTCAAATATATATATATATATATATATATGAATATCTTTTCCTACTGTTGCATAATATTTCTGATTTAATAATATACCTTATTTAATTTTAGTGACAAGTACCAAATATATTTTATATCTTTTCGATAACTGAAGCATGACATATTAGAACGCTGAAAGACAAGTAATTAATTTCAGGTTTCTGTGATAACAAACATGATGGTGGTTACTTGAGTAACGAAGCACGTTATGCTAACATAATAATAGGAAGGCAAACAACTGTTTATAAGCGTAAGGAAGGATTATATTGATGGTGGAACATACTACATGTTTCGATAGAACGTTGGTCTGTCTTCTTCAGATATGATCAGTACTAAGCCATACGGAGCTTATGTATCATTAGAAAGACAAAAGACACAATGATTAAACGTGACAGAAGTTTAGGTAAAGGTAAAATCTGATCAAGTGTATGAGCGGTGAACTGACCTTACCAAATACGGCTGATGTTTCTAAACAGTCTATTTTCGTTTTGTTTTTTAGTTTAGAAATCATCAAAACAAATGATCTCTCTCTAAACCGTAATAATGGCCCTAGCAACATCAGCCGTATTTGGTAAGGTCAACTCACCGCTCATACACTTGATCAGATTTTACCTTTACCTAAAATTCTGTCACCTGCTTACATCATTACTTTCACGTTTAATCATTGTGTCTTTTGTCTTTGTAACTATATGTAAACCCTGTATTGCTTAATACAGATCATACTTGAAGAAGACAGACCAACGTTCTGTCGAAACATGTAGTATGTTCCACCATCAATATAACCCTTCCTTATGCTTATAAACCTTTGTTTGCCTACCTATTATGATAATGTTAATTATTAGACTAGCGTATAGCCCGTCAAAAATGACTGGGCAAGTACTACCACCCTCACCCCATAGTCTATCCTAACCTCAAATTTCATGGCTAACTGAAATAAACATATTTTGCGAAATCAAGCTTGACCAACAAAGAGGCAGAGAAGTGTAGTCGAGGCAGTCAAACGTCGGTAAATTGCTTTCTAAGCCAATCAAAAGTAAGATCATTCATGAAAGGAATTCGTGGCGTATTCATAGAATAATTATTGGTAAAAATCAGTTCTATTAACAACTTTGTAAAATATAGAAAAGCCACTGTGTTTTGGTAAGACTACGTTCCGACAATGACTTTCATGTCATGTTGCTTAGCAACAAAAGTATAACCTAATATTGTTGTTAGTCTATGTACTGAAAGTAGAAAATAAAATGTATAGATAACAAAACTGGAAAAATATTTGTTGATTTCTTAACTTAGAGTCTCCGTTGATTAAAGAGGTTTGTTTGTTTTATTGAAAACGTTGGTGATATAACAGAAAATAGATTAATTCCGAAACGATTTAAGTTTAAAACTGAATCGATATTTTTACTTTCATGATAAATTTTATGCACTTGGCTCTAGGCTAGGTGATCCCACACTACGTCTTTACTTTAGGCTTATTATAACCAACACTCACTACAGTTATAAGGTTTTACTTCACCCCCTCACTAAAATCGTAATGGGCAGACAGTAATTGAACTATTCTATATGGATAAATGCATTTTGGCTTTTATGACTCCTCCTATTTCGAGAAGTTAAGCATGACGTGACACACACTGGCTTTTATATAGGTTAGATTATGGTTTGGTTAATAATAACGTAAGGAATAATTTTGTGTTAATGTGTTAACCAGTACCAGATAAGAATGCATTATATCAGTATTAACAAATTGTTTGATAATGCTTATTTGATTGATTTTGATGTAATTATGTATTGTAATGATATGAAATAACGAATTAAGAATATATTTTACTACCAGCGCGTATGTATTTGGCAGTACTAGGCGTTATTGTTATCCATATACAAGTATGATAGTACTAGATTGGTTTATGACAAAATACAGATATACTACAAAAGATTATCTCTATTAAATACGTATACGGAGACAAAATACTATGAGAAGACACAGATATATTCACCTAAAGATAGACCTATATGAAGACAGTACTATAACGAGACACAGATATATATATATATATATATGTGTATTCATAAAGAAGTATATGAAGACAGCATACTATAACAAAATAAAGATATATTTCCTTAAAGAAAGATGCGTAGGAATACTGTACTATTAACAGAAACAGATATATTTACCTAAAGACGTATATGAAGATAATACTTCAGCGCTCGATAACCACCTAACGTACGGACTGTCTGCGCATATTCCGTTGTAGCAGAAGGAGGGGTAGGAAAAGCTGGCCTCTGGTATACTCGTGTCCAGAGCGACGGGTGCCGAGGAGCCGAGGCTGGAAACCAAAGAACCTCCGCTACGAACCGGACTGGACGTCTGTTTCACTTCTGGTAAGTCTAAAATGTCTTTTACACTAAAACTACTAGGCTTAGCAGTGACAGACATCTTCATAACGAGTGGGCTCTGAGAGGCCGGTTAAAATATTCCTGAAGAGTTCTTTTGGCCGAGACTGAAAATAGAAATCATCTAGTATGCTTCAAACAACCAAGAAGGGGTCCCACACATGAAGCGGGGAACAACTTAGAACTATGGTTGTGTTAGAGAGTGGCGATACTCCACTTAAGTGGAAATGCTCTCTTCATTACTCTCGTGCACCACTCTTGGAGCTGCTTCAAGATTTCCACCAGTTAGATTTGTAAGTTAGCTCGCGCACGCGGTTTACCACGGAAAACTGGGAGGTCCAGGCGTGAGCGCGTGGGGGCTGGCCAGAACCGAAGCGAGGAGGACTGCTCTAAGCGCCAGGTTTGTGTGCTAGGCGTTCGGTCAATTTGTCAATGTTGTATACCTGAGTGGTGATTGGCTGTCATTGACAGCGCTACCACCAGCAGGGAATCGTTGGGAACGACTAGGGTTTGGTCTTGGCTTGATTCAAGGTCTAAAAGCGTTGATCGAAACCAGCCCAGCTTGGATGTGAACAAGCTGATTTATATTATTGAAATTTAACTAAAACCTAACGGCCAAATCAGAAAATTAGGTAAACTGTAACCTTGCTATTATTCAAGTAATACACGAGTATTATGACTACGTATAAATCTACTATTTAAGTTTTACACGTGGTGTGTCCTGGAAAATTAGTTTATAATTATCATTTTCTTTAAAACAAACGCGCATTTACTAAAAAGATGAATATTTGATGACATTTAAAATATCTCAGAACAAAGTGTTCATTGGAAAAAGCATTCACGACTAAAATCGATTCCTTTTTTATTTTACTTTTGTCTGCAAGCATTTACTCAAGTGCGTTACACTACTTGTTTATAACTTTTCTTGTAAAGTAACAAGTCCTAGCCATACAGATATCACAAGCGTGTATTATCTCTGACGTATAGATGTTTGTGAAATCTACAAGTATAGTAAAAACACGAGGACTCTTAAACAGTGGTATATCATTGATGTGTTTCGTTTGTTTGTTTTCACATGGTAGCGAGTACGGGGCTCGGTTGGAGTACAGAGTCGGTATTTTATTGTATTTAAAGCTATAAATAATTCGTAGGATGGGCAGTTTTTATCCGGTAGTCCAGCTATGAGTTATGTAACAGCTAGAGATGGGAGTCATTCTTACATTAACACTGCGACCAAGGAATTACGAGTTCCCCACTCCAGCCAGTATAAGGTAACCTCTTCAGACTTGCTGAGGAGGCCCGAGAAGCCTTACTCTGTTGACACGGACTTAAGTGTGATGATTGATGTTACTCTACCATAACTTCCTTCTGAAACCTACCTTAAAAAAACACAGGCTGTTAAAAGTCTAGGCAAACAGATGCAGCTGGGGGAGGGGGTCGAACCTAGTACACAAGCGATTCGCGATTGCTCACAATAGATTCACCTCTAATCTCGTCCCAGTTATCCAATGTTTTCCACCTTTAAGCCTGTAGAAGGACTGTATAGGCCTGCAATAATTTCCTTTTCACCGCAAGGAGGCGTAAACGTTAGGGTCATAAAGACCAGATGGGCACTATAACCTTTATGGAGCTCCACACCTGTGAGTTGAGAAAGAAATTCAAGTCTTCACGTGAATATTTATTTAATGTTACCAGCAGACTTTTTATTGACTGATGACAGCCACATGTTAACTGGCATTAAGCCGTCTCGTAACTCACGTGTCTGCATAATATAACCACAGGGGAAAATAATGTAAATATAACAGTTGTTACATAAAATGTATTTACAGAGCTCTTTCCCGTGTTAACACAATCTCAGCATATCATGTTTTAACACGTTGTGTTATATATATATATATATGCAAGTACATGTAAATATTCTCACAACTGCGTATTATTTATTCATTTTGTTATTTGACAGAAGTCTTCGCATTCAATTATCAAATAAAAAACTCCAAAACACACAAAACACTTCTAGTAACTAGGTTTTGCTGTAACAGAATCATAAACTCAACATCTAATTCACAAAGTTAGTCTAAAGATATATCGTTTTTTGGTTCCTTTGGTGACTAGCTGACATTGAAATTGTTGAAGTTGAAGCGTTGGCTCTGTTAGCACCAGTGCTCAAACTGTTTCATAATGAAAGATGCGCAGAGGTGTAGCCAGCATTACAGAGTGGGGGTGGGGTGGGGGGTCTTTCGCAAAAAAAAAAAGCTGACTTTTTCTTCTACACAAATAATTTACGTGATTTACATGAAAGTCAAATAGTTATTTTAAATAAATAGAAGAAAGTGGACCTATTGGGATGGTCGTTCGACCCTCTCTATGGTTACATCACCGAAGAGTTTATAATAGTAGTATTCTAATATACATTAATACAAAGTGAATTTTATAACTTCATTAATCAGTCACTAATTAGATCAAAATTAAGATCTAACAATACTTTAAATAAACCAAACATTAAGATCCAACTAAAAACCAACCTTCCCCAAATGTTGATGGGGGTAATAATATTTGGCGCAGGGAGAATCAGTATGACTTTAGCTCCATTGAGACTAAGTCAGTTAGTGAATTCTCACTTTCTGAACATCGTTCCATACGCATGATTTTTTTAACATAGAAAGGGGGAATGAAATTCATATTTATTTTAACAATGAAAACAGCGTTTCCTTCCGTTCCCCCGTAATTCAAACACTGGTTTACACACCTTGATATAATGTATATATAAACATTATTTTTTAATGAATAAGGTTTGTTCATATCTGACATAATTTTTAGAAATAAATAGGTGTTTTCTAGGCCCTGAAATCTTGTATATAATATGCGTATTTACATCGAAGCACACGCTTACGTTTTGTTTTGCTTGTCCCAAATGCGTTTTATACATATTAATTGTTCGTTGTTAATCACGAAGCTCCACAAATGGGCTATCTGTGCTCTGCCCACCACGGATATCGAAATCCGATTTTTAGCCACCGGTGGCTATATAGACAGAACTGATTGTTTGTTTGTTTGTTTTTAATTATGCACAAAGCTACACAAGGGCTATCTGTGCTCTGCCCACCACGGGTATCGAAACCCGGTTTCTAGCGTTGTAAGTCCGCAGACATACCGCTGTGTTACTGGGGGCAGATAGAACTGAAGTAAATAACATTATAACAGTTATCAAGGCTGAAAAATATTATATCGGTTATTAAAATAAGTAGCATTATATCTATCGCTTATCATACACTCAGTGACTAAACTAAAGACTTTAGGTTGGAACATATAAAATAGATATTTTTAAATCAGTTTGTTGTTTCATATTATTCAACTAGTCAATGATAACAAGCTATAGTTTATTAAAGTCTCAGGGATTCGATTAATTTCCTTTTCCCGTACTAACCATTGCGTTTTCTGTAACCTAATGATACGGGTATTAAGGAGTGCGTAATATGCAAATAAGCTACAGGACGACGTTAACATAATGAAGATTTTTTTTCGGACGGTCGCATAACGCTACACAAGGGCTATTAGTGCAAAGCCGTCTTCAATCTTAAAGTGATACACTAGAAGGAAGGTAGCTAGCTAGTCAAGTCAACAGTACACACCACTAACTCTTTGGCTACTCTTAACTTATAAGTGGGATTTGACAGTTACTCTTATGTTACGCCCACTACCACACAGTATGAAGTGTTTTTGTGGTGACTAGTTGAGAATCATGAACCCTCGGATTCAGTCCTGGTACGCCAACCTCTAGGCCACGCCTAACCCATTAACAATGGAAAGAAGAAAAACAAATAGTCTTGGTGAACGGCAGTTTATTCTGTATACGTTTACACACAATTAACAGCAGGGACAATAATCACTCCGTAGTCTACACATGTACAAACAATTAGTATCCTGCATAATAATGACTATTATATATATATTAGGGACTGCAATTCCGTGTGATAATGGGTCGGGATCCCCAGATTCCGGGATTTATAGAAGAGAATTATAGGACTTTGGGGATTTTATTTAATTAATTAATTCCTTCCAGACCGAAGGGGGTGTCACTGATGTTTTTCTTTTCATCTTGGCCCCTAACGGCTCAAGGGTAATTTTGAAGGCTTAGAAAGCTAAAAATCGGATTTCGATACCTGTGGTGGACACAGCACAGAGTAGATTCGTATGGTGTTTCTCACACCTCCAAATTCTGTTGGAGGTGAGAATCCTGGAGTAGGATTAGCGTCCTAGTCCGGACACCGGGTGAGCATGTTTCGGTGTGACGGGGATTCGAACCTGCGACCCGCAGATTGTGAGTGGAGTGCCCTAACCACCTGGCCATGCCGGGCCACAGCACAGATAGCCATTGTGTAGCTTTGCGTTTAACAACAACCTTTAACAGTAGCGATAATTATACAAACTGTATGAAACTTTGGACAAACTTACTAAATAGTATCTATTTAAAAAAATTAGTATAATATGATTTAGTATTTCTATTTAAAAAAATTAGTATAATATGATTTAGTATTTCTATTTAAAAAATTAGTATAATATGATTTAGTATTTCTATAATTTTTCAATTTGTGAAATTTCCAAACTTCTGTAGCGAGACACAGTCGACACACTAGGCTACAGTTTATGTCTACCAGACACAGTCGACACACTAGGCTACAGTTTATGTCTACCAGACACAGTCGACACACTAGGCTACAGTTTATGTCTACCAGACACAGTCGACACACTAGGCTACAGTTTATGTTTACCAGATACAGTCGACACACTAGGCTACAGTTTATGTCTACCAGATACAGTCGACACACTAGGCTACAGTTTATGTCTACCAGATACAGTCGACACACTAGGCTACAGTTTATGTCTGCGAGACACAGTCGGCACACTAGGCTACAGTGTATGTCTACCAGACACAGTCGACACACTAGGCTACAGTTTATGTCTGCGAGACACAGTCGACACACTAGGCTACAGTTTATGTCTGCGAGACACAGTCGACACACTAGGCTACAGGTTATGTCTAGGAGACACAGTCGACACACTAGGCTACAGTTTATGTCTTAAAGAGCGTACAGTTCTACTGTGAAGTAGTTTACTGAATGTGTTTTTGATGTTCTTTATTTGGTGATAACCGCATATAAATCGTTTTCATTTCCTGTCATTTTTGTTCATCCGTCCGCACTTGAATAGATTTTTAACCAATGCGGTTTCTTAGTTAAACTTCATTAAAAGCTAATAGAAAACCGCCTATACTCAAGTTTAATTGCTTACACTCTGGATATCGAATAACCGTTCTTATAGGATGGTGGCGACGCAGTTAGACGCACGTACAAGTGTTCATAAAGTAAGATAACAGTTTTAATAACAAAGTTACTCGCGCAAATACTTAACGTTTTACCAGTCTCATATGTCCGCGTTATTTTTGTAATTATTTACGTTAAGAAAGAAATGCAGATAGTTGATTACTTTATATTAAGATAAAATATAACGTAAATAACTAAAATACTTGGAATCCCGGAATTCAGCCACTAAAATCCCGAGATTCAGAAAAATTTTCGGGATTGCATCCCTTAATATATATGAACACATGGCTAATAATGACTCCGTATCCCACACATGTACAGACAATTAGTATCCTGGGTAAAAATTAATCCATATTTTACACATATGCATACCATTAATAACATGGGTAATAATTACTCTGTATTCTATAAATATACACTCAATTAGTAACATGGATACCAATGACTCCGTATTCTGCACACGTACACACAATTAGTAACATGGCTAATGATGACTTTGTATTATACACAGATGCACACAATTAGTAACATTGATAATAATGACTGTTTATTTTGCATATGTATACACAGTTAACGACCTGGGTAATAATGACTCCCTATTTTACTCATATAAACACAATTATTAACCTGAGTAATCAATACTCTATCTATCCTACACATGCACACACAATTATCAACTTATTTCTAGTCATAACTCCATATTCTATACTCATTGCTTGGGTTCTATAAATGTAAACACAATTAATAGTCTGGGAATTGTTAGCCCGTATTCTATGCATGCATACTGCTATCAGACTTTGGTGGTTATTAATATTCCGCAATCTATGCATGTACACAAAACTAGTAATATAGAAACATTGTGACCTTGAAGCATTGTTGAAATTGTTACCCAGAAAAAGTGTTAACTTTGTAACCCAGAAGGAGTGTTAACAATATGACCCAGAAATGTTGTTTATTTGTTTTAAAGCAAAGCCACAGTAGACTATTTGCTGTGTCC
>NW_013669624.1:20751-24590 GCF_000517525.1 Limulus polyphemus
CTTCTTCTCTCTCTCTCTCTCTATATATATATATATATATATAGCTTCGTACATGAGAATTAAGATAATTGCTGGAAAATATTGATTTTAAGTAACTTATATATTCTTAACTTAACTTAGCGATATGTAGGAGGAATATGTACAACATAGCCTTTTTTCGTTCAGGTTGCCCACAATAGATGTCAGACGATATACATTTCTCAAATTCATTTGGCTTATGAATTGGTAACTTACGAGTTATCTAAAAAATAAAGCGAAACAAAAGAAACGAGAAATGTCTTACATATTTCATAGTATGTCATTATTATTTTTATTACTATTTTATAAGCAACAGCTCCCACTGGGACAATAACACGTAAGAAGATGTAGTACACATGCTGGACTAACTAAAAGTTAAATTAGGAAACACCTGAAACTTATGAAGTACATTTCATAAAAAGGCAACTATCCATATAGCACTCACTGAATACATCTACATAACACTTGCTGAAGATATCTTTATAACACTCGCTGAAGACATCTACATAACACTTGCTGAAGATATCTATATACTACTCGCTGAAGACATCTATATAATATTCGCTGAAGGCATCTACGTATATAACACTCACTAAAGATATCTATATAACACTTACTGAAGATATGTACTTACTATTCGCTGAAGACATCTATATAATGGTCGCTGATGGCATCTATATAACACTCATTGCTGAAGATATCTTTATAATACTCGCTGAAGACATCTATATCAAAATTGCTGATAGCATATGCTGCAATGTTCGAGAAAGGGGCAAATGAGCCACAGTGGCTTACTTTTTCATTTGTTTCTTTGTGCGAATATTTTCTAGTTCTGGTAGTGTTAACAATATGACCCAGAAATGTTGTTTATTTGTTTTAAAGCAAAGCCACAGTAGACTATTTGCTGTGTCCATCGCGAGGAATCGAACCTCGGATTTTAGCGTTGTAAGTCCTCAAACTTACTACTGACCCACGGGGACGACCCAGAAAGAGTGTTAACATTGTGACCCAAAAACAGTGTTATTATTATTCTCACTGTTCACTCTAGTAGAACAATACAATGGTTTTGAGACTTAATTGTTACACTGTTTAATCTTTGTGTTGATGTTCAAAGTGTTACGATAAGATTTTCTAAGGACAGACAATGCCTGTGTTACTTCTACTGCTTAAAACATCAAGATCAGCTGAAGCATGTCAATTCACGATGTTTTTTAATATTAAAGTTTGGAATATAATAGCACAGACCTAAGTTCTTTAATAATCCAAGAAATCAGTACACGTCAGCCCAAAACAGGACAGACCAGTGAAAGTCCTCTTATGATACGAGAAGGTGTAACAGAACGGTTGCAGATTTTACAAAAGTGGTAAACGTTGTTTGGTTAACCATATTTTACTCGTATAAAATATGGTCTTGTAATAGATCCTTCCAGAAACCTGAGAGGTCGAAATTAGACCTTTCAGAAAATGTTCTTTTAACAGTTTGAAATTAATTTAAAAAAAAAAATTTGTCTCACCAGATTCAGTAGGTGCAGACAAAGGATTTTCGACACTTTTAGAACAAACACAAACGTTAAAAAAAAAGACACCGAAATAGTTTTCGTGAACTTCTTTGTGATTTCCAGTAAGCTTGTGATATTTTTCGACTTCGGCAATACGATATTTGGCCACGAAAAGCACTAATATGGAAGTATGTACGAATTGCTGACGAATGATCATGTGCATAATAGGGTCACTTCTAGGATTGTTGCATTTGGGGAGAGGGGAGGGAGTAATATTTCATAAGCTCTATTCAAAAACTCTTATACAAAAAATATAGTTAGACTCAGGTCAAACTCATCCCCTGTTTATAGATGGCTCACAAGATTCGGCTTAAATGACACAAGCGGATGAAAATGGGGACACATTCCCCCTAGACCGGATGCAGGTACATCGCAGGTTAAATACCAGTTAACAGCTGACACCCATCATAAAGCTGGGTAGATTAAAACAATTGGTGTAAAGTGTGTTAACGTGAGCAGGTCTTGAACATGCAACCATCCACCTACTGCCCCTACCTGTGTTAACTATTATTATGTAGATTATGTTATTTTGTGCCAGTGTTGATATTTTTTCTGTCACGCTTCATGGCTTACAACTAGCGGGAACTGTAAAGGCACCGAAAAAATGAATTAAATATTGTGGTTTACTAGAACTTACGCACGGATTTTCAAACGACATAGCTTTATATATATCTCGATGTAAAAATTATGAGGTCAATAATCAGAAGACCAATACAGCATGTTGTATATATTTCTTGTAGATGTGCGTTTCGTTCCTGCAGTGAATTAATATTTACATAACCCCTCAAAAGGGACAGATTTGTGTACGAACAGGCAAAGCTAGGATAACAGAGTCAAAGTTGAAATCCTCCTACTCAAAACAACTGTATTAAACTACCTTCTCGGGAACAAAATCATGACTTAATATCATAAAAGGCTAGGATTTGTTGCAAGTGTTTTTCTATATTATATTAATTATTATGCATTCGTATGCAGCTTCTCAAAATAGTATCTGGACCTGAGGTTCAAGTTAGGTTTACTTTTAAAACAAAACCAGCAAGATCCTGATGATTCTTTATTGATGTGATATCTGGCTTTAATGGAGTTTGAATCGATGTTTTATTTTACTATCTTCGTATTATGTAGTTTCCATATTTTGTTTTGAAAGATAATAAAATGTAATAAAAAAAGCCTTGGGAATAACGGTATTTGAAAATTAAAATACATTAACTACAAATAATTTTAAAATCGAATGCACCATTTTGAAATTGGCTGTGATTATTTTGAGTTACACATTTTGTAAAAAAAAAACTATTTATTCATGGATTTGTTTCATGACTTTCCAATGAACAATAAGATTAGAATCGAGCTAATGATATATGTGTTTGTGATGTGTGAGTCGTTAGCAAAACTTCTGTAGAACTTTCAAGTTGTTTTACCCTACAGTAACCCCCTTACAAGCCGGTTCTTTACTTTTGCTACAGCGCCTACTACCCAAGTCCCAGCTTTGAAGCGCCACGTTTCCATCTCGGAGTAATCTAGTTAGTGTAGGCAGTAGAGTATTTGTAGAGCGGAGATTCCGACTCACCCCTCTGTTGCTTCATTGTAAGAACTAACACAGCACTAATCCTCGATATCTTGCCTATTAAACCTCCCAAAGTCTAGCTCAGAGCTCTAACCTTAACACTATATTTAGTTAGTCTCCTGCAGAATCTGATTGTTTGTGTGGCAGTGTTGGGGCTATTGACATGAAACACGACGACTTGAAGCTGACTGAATAACATATATATATAATCAGTGATCGGAATACAAAAGTAAATTGTATCTTAGAAGTTGCTCAAAACTTTTCACTGCGCACGGAACTTTAAAACATTTTGTGTAAGAAAAACAAGAAAAAAGGTCCACTAAATATAGTTTACAGCATCATACAGCTTGTTTTCCAATAGAACGTAACACACACAGATATCCCCTAATACACACACACACACACGTAACTGCTAAAAGTTGTGTATACACAACGAACAAATCACATTTTATCTACCTACACGTATCGTATAAACTTTGATAACTATACGTGCCTGTCCTTGAAATGGAGAATATCTCGTATTCTTTCTTTGTTTGTTCATAGAAACTTTTTTGTATCATCATTTTTCTGAACTAGTTTTACCTGACACCACCCCGACCTTTCACAAAATGCAAGGTTATTTTCCTTAACTTAATAAAAATTGTCATGATTTGTATCAAATCCTCCTTCTGGGTTACAAAGTTAACACTTTTTCTAGG
>NW_013669624.1:25331-41831 GCF_000517525.1 Limulus polyphemus
TAGTACGAAGACTATATATATATATATATATAGAGAGAGAGAGAGAGAAAGAGAAAGTTTATGCTTAGACGCTCTAATCGACCAGAAGCAGTTAAATATAATGTTCCTAACTATATATTTTCGTTAGGAAATTTTGGTGACATTCCTGAACCAATCACAATGTATCAGATTGAGTTGAATTAGAAAGTTCTCTCAGTTATTAGACTGTCATTCTCCTGCTGACATATTATTTTATATACAGTCACCTCTATAGGCTAAACTTCATTAAAAAGTAATGGAGATATATGAGTTTTTAAAACAGTAAGTCACTTTACTGTAGTAGTCACAGTCTGTGACTTCCAAAGAAAAGAATTGTTCATGTGTTAAGTCTATGCAATTAGCATTGCTGATAATAAACTAATTAACTTTAATACACACACACATATATCTGGCTAATAGAGCTCATCTGACGGACCCAATATATAAAAAAAAACATAGATACAGGGTGATACAATATTCATATAAAATACAGGGTGATACGATAGTCGCGAATCACCATGATTTTTTAAAGGTCCTTTCTTAGAGCTTTTCAAAATGTGCAACATTATTATTACGACATAATCTAACAATAGGATCACTTTCACACGTTCTTATAAGGAGGTTAATGCCTTCCCGACCAGCTAGTATATATATATAAAAGTAGCTAGTGAAATACAGATATGACTCAGAAAAAGCCTTGACGTATTTCTTTGCAGTGTTTTGTTCTGTTGTTACAATGTATAAAGCAATGCAAATGAATTTAAAAGATTGACGTAAAGATGCAAGGACAGATCTGATAAAGAAAGCAGATTCAGTGTTACAGTTAAATTCAAGGCGGATCAACTTGTGTATTTTTAAGCTGCTGACAGTTTCTCAAGCTAGAATAACGAAATATTTCCATTCAGCCTCAGATTCCTGGCTATCATGTAAAAATTTTGGCTGACGAATCATGATGAATGATCCAAAATATTATATCGTTAACAAAATCCTGAAGCGAATGTTGTAACCTGGAGAGAACTGGTGAGCTATGCAAGTCACGATAAAGTCGAGCGACCTAAATGTTATTCACTAGAAATAACTGGTGAGCTATGCATGTCACAACAAAGTTGAGCGACCTAAACGTTGTTACCTAGAGAAAACTGATGAGCTGTGTCTATCATGACTGACCAAACCCCAACTCTCTTACAGGCTGGAAAATGTAGATGTTTGAAACCTTTACATGTGAAGAAACAAGAAATATTTCAGTAAGTCTGGTTAAAGAATAACTTGTATTTTGTCGCTTGGGGGATCTTATGGTGTTAGGAAAGGGAAAAGCTTTAATTGCTTACAAATGACCAGAAAACTTTTTTATCAACAGAGCTACCGAGAAAGATATGATTAAGCAGAACCAGGATTATAGAACGTAGAACGTTATATAAAGATAGGATAAAACAGAACCAGGATTATAAAACGTAGAACGTTACATAAAGATAGGATAAAACAGAACCAGGATTATAGAACGTAGAACGTTATATAAAGATAGGATAAAACAGAACCAGGATTATAAAACGTAGAACGTTACATAAAGATAGGATAAAACAGAACCAGGATTATAAAACGTAGAACGTTACATAAAGATAGGATGAAACAGAACCAGGATTATAGAACGTAGAACGTTATATAAAGATAGGATAAAACAGGATTATAAAACGTAGAACGTTATAAAAACATAGGCTAAAATAGGCCCAGGATTATATAGAAATACCTTGGACGTGCAGCTGGTATGTTCATATCTACAACACTTTCGTGGTAAAAGATGTTTTTCACCTGTAATTATTTTCGAGTTAGAAGTTTGGTAGTTATTTTAATTGGTAATGATATAGCTATAAACTTGTTATACACAGTCTTATACTTGATTTGCCTTTCATTTCCCGTAGCACACTATTTTCGTTTTTGACAGAAATTTATCGAACACTTTAAAATTTTAAACTACGAAAAAACATGTGAATATATATAGGTTCTCTCGTCAACATCAAGTCATGAGCATTTCTTGTCCATTGTTTCTTCTTTCTGTAAGTAAGATCAACAACTACAGATGTAATGTCCATACGAACATTATCGTTTAAAAACTTGGCGTGAAATCTGTTTCAAACAAATTCTAATGGGAGTTAGTAACTTAAAAAACCATCTATCACATTCTCAACAACCTGTTGACTTTAAACCATCTTTCACATTCTTAACAACCTATTGACTTTAAACCATCTTTCACATTCTCAACAACCTATTGACTTTAAACCATCTTTTACATTCTCAACAACCTATTGACTTTAATTCATCTTTCACAATCTCAACAACCTATTGACTTTAAACCATCTTTTACATTCTCAACAACCTATTGACTTTAATTCATCTTTCACATCCTCAACAACCTATTTACTTGTACAAAAGTAAAAACAAAAATTGTTGACAGCTTTAAAACAAATCACAGATAAAAGTAACTTATGAGTCATTTTAGATCATTTTAAAATACCAAAAGCGCAAGAGCACTTGTTATAAATAACTGTTTGGTGTTGTTACTATTATGGCTTGAAGAAAATATTGGTATTCAGGGATATTGTAATGCTTTCTGAGTAAATCAGCAAATAGCTAGTGTAAGAATTGTATTTCTAAACACACGAATATATCCATGTTAAGATTTCTTGTTCTTATTTACAACACTACGAAATCTACTGTACAACCTCAGGGTTATCAACACAGTTGATGATATTTTAATGATAAAAATTCACTCTGGTTATCCTGATACATTTTATGTAAATCACATCCAGAACTATCAAGGCATGACAATATGAAATGTGCCTTGTTCTAGTTATCCTATTGTACTGGTAATTTTGTGAGTCTTTTAGCTAATTTAACCTACTGGTCATCTTATGATTGTTATAGTTATTCTAATGTACTGATAATTTTTGTTATTGATTTATTTTTTCTAACATACCGGTCATTTCGTGATTGTTCTAGTTATTCTATTAATGTTCTAGTCATTTTGTGGTTGTTCTAGCTCTTCTAATGTACTGGTCATTTTGTGGTTGATCGGTTTTACGGGCACTACAATAACAAGCTAGAAATTTCGTTTATCAGAAACACAACGTTCATATTTATCCTGTTGCTTCGCAATCGCAGGTACACTTTCATTAATATAGTTATTATTAATTCTTATCGAGAAGTAATCTTCCTTTTACCACACAAATGATAACCAGTAAATATATTTTAATCTTGTTATATCCCACAGTTCTAAGTAATAAGAACTGTTAATTAAGGTCCGCGAACTTATGATACGTTAAAAAGAAATATACAATTGTGCCGATGTGCTGATAACTGAACTAGTGGGCTTGGCGGTGAGGGCGGTTGGAACTTTTAGATCTTCTAAACAAGGTAAATACACCCTCCCCCCAGTGTCTCAACGGTAAGGACTTATAACGCTAAAATTTGAGATTCGATCTCTGCGGTGGCACAATTAACATAGCCCATTGTTCAGATGAACAAAAAGGTAACAAGACCAATAGCAAGCAACCTGAAAATATTACGTTTATCAACTATTTTTTTAACCACAGAACGTTTTTCTTATTTTCGGTATCAGTTATTTAAAAATAAAACTGAAACCTCTGTTCCATTATTGTCAAATAAACTTTTATTTTTGTGTTTGTATGTGTTATATGCTCCAGTTTTTCAGGATCGTTATTATTAAAACACGAAAAAAAGTCATTTTAAAAGTAGTCGTTAATCACTTTGTTATCACGACATTAAAACAAGTTTCCAATAAGTTACCTTCGTTGTATGCTATAAATTAGCAGGCCTTACGGTTTTGTGTGTATATATAATTCTTATCTTATCTGTTTAAAATGTTTAATAAACAATTCGATTTTACGATAGTTTCAAAAACAGATGTCCGGGCTTATCTGAGAATATACACACACACACACACACATATTGGAATTTTTATTTCGTTTTGTTAAGTATTTCTACAGCAAAGTATTGAATATGCCAAACATTTAGTTTTATTAATGCTCCTTCGATATATTTAACTGATGTAATATTTTTCACTGATTACAAGAACTAATAGATATTGTACCTACGCACGTGTCCTTTTTGTTACTGTGCTAGCGGACTTGCAAACTTTAGCTGTCCCAATTAGGCCTAATATTTTTAACATCTGTTGACGAAGTGATAGATGTTAGCTGTCGTTGAGATTAAAAGTTGATTAAACTCCTTCATATTGATTAATCAACTATTTATGCGTTAAGATGTGAACCGATTGGTATTTGCATCTCCGTAAAAAAATATGTATTTCACCAAAGCATAACGTGAAATATATGTATATAATTTTTTTTAATATGTTCACAAGGAGAGGACGTTGATTATGCTTCAATTTGTAAATAATTGTTTGTTTGTTTGAAGTTAAGCACAAAGCTACACAATCTGTGCTCTGCCCACCACGGGTATCGAAACCCGGCTTCTAGCGTTGTAAGTCAGCAGACATACCGCTATGCCACTGGGGGCTTGTAAATAATACATCTCTACTCAGACAACTGTCATTCGCACTTTGTCAGAAACCAACCACCATTGTGTTTATATGAATCATGTAATATATACATGTTAAATGGTCAACATGTCAACATGATACGGATTCTTTAGATTTAGATAACAAAAGTTGACATTTAGCCCTTTTTCAAGGTTAAAAATACATCACTGAATTTTATAGAGGTGTCAAATTTTAAGTATAATTTTTTAAGCATATTAATAAGTTTCTTATTAACATTTTTGACGTATGACAATATGCTTGATGTTCCTTCGGGCATTACTTTGTGCGGGTGAGCTGTTATATTGACAACTTTGTATTTTCTCTTCTTAAGAGCTACAATGGGCGAATGTTTTTAAGGGCATTATGTCACGAGTTGAAAGCTTTTTTATAATGTTCCAAAACATGTTCTAAACCTTCGACAATGTTAACAACCCAGTTTTTTATTATGCTTTCCTCTTCTGGCCTAACATCTGATCACTTGAAATTTGCAAATATTTTCTTAACAAAAAGGGAAAATTCGTCTTTAGAGAACCATCCCAACGACTCTTTTTGGTATGTGTGGTATGTGGCGGAAACACGCTCTACCCATTGCGGTAATTCTCCCGTTCCTTGAGTGCGACTCCGAGACTGTTTGGCGCCGACGATCAGTTGGAGCTTCTAGCTCATGTGAGAGGGGGAAGGTTGAAAAGCATGGACGCACGTGCACTTTCCAGTGCATACCAAACAGATGAGAAGAACTGTAAAACGTTTTGTCCAACCCAATTTTAGAGGCTTGCATCTAAAATGCCACCTCTAAAAGCACTGTCTTTTTGACCTAACTTTTGAAGAGACTGAACCTTGATCCTGAGTCAGTGCTACAAGCAAAGTCTAAAATCTAGGAGATTAAAAGAACACAATGACAATAGGCTAGGTCTCAAGTCAATGGCTTTCAGCTGCTATAGCTAGTTTGCAGAGCTCGAGTGTGCTGTTGAATGTTTATGTCGGGCCTAAAGGTCTCGGTAATACCCATAGGAGCTGAAAATGCTTTTTAAATACGTAATACTAAATGACATATAGGTCAAAATAAAGCAACACATTGTTATGTCAGTTAATCCCCTTATGTTATGCTAAGCTCTTGCACCATCTTTGTTAATACTTGAAAATTTATTAAATAAACAAGTCCTTAAATATTGAATAAATGAGAAGAGTTTAAATAGAAATGAATTAAATAGTAGTGATATAGAGAACGATTAAAGAAGCAAATAATGAAATATGAGAATAACAGTGTTTAAATGGGTAACTAATTAAATTCTAGAGAGCCAGGGAATAACTTAAGAATCAGATTATTACATATGAGAATAACATTGTTTAAATGTGTAACTAATTAAATTCTAAAGAGCCAGGGAAGAACTTAAGAATCAGATTATTACATATGAGAATAACAGTGTTTAAGGCGACAGTTAATTATATATTAATGATATAGAAAGTGTTTAAAGAGGTATATAATTAAATAGTAATGAGATAGGGAATGTTTTCAAGAGACAGTTGACCAGATCTTAATGAGATAACGAATGTTGAAAGATACTAGTAAATAAATAGTAGCGAGAAAGAGAATGTTTAATAAATTAAGTAACTAAATATGAGAAGAACAGTATTAAAGAAATGTTTTGAAAGACAAGTAATTAAATAGTACAGAAACAAAGAAAGTTTACATAAACAATTAACTAAATGTTAATGAGATAACGAATGTTTAAAAAGTAACATTATTAAATATGAGACGAACAATGTTTAAAGAGATTATTCATTCATTAACATGATCTGAGGGAAATTTTCTAGGTGAACCCTGTTTGATAAATTGCTGTTAAATTGTGTTGTCACAATGCTAGAATATTCGCTAGAGATTCGTGGCAACAAAACTTACGATGGTAGTTATGTCATTCTGTTAGGTGAGTTTGGTCCCCAAATAGCCTGTAAAGAAAGTAACTCTCACCCGTGTGGCCATGATTTGTACACATCTTAAATTAATGTAGTGAAGAGAAAGTAATGTACCAATAGGTGCGTTGACAATGACAATAAAATCACATTTCGACCGGCTGCAACACGTGTAATGTGTATCCTATCTGCGTCACAAGGTCTGGCCTTGTTTATCCTGTAACGTAGCCAGGTAATTTACTGGTCTCATAACGCACACGAAAGCCAACATAAAGGTATTTTAATGAAACGCGCACGTTTTATTGTTGCCGTTTACATGGCTCGCGGTGAGACTGAGCGGAAACAATCTCAAGACAATGGGCAAGTTCAGCGTAGTTCTCACATCGTGTGCTGAGCAAAGCAAATTTGTTCGCCCGCCGTTCGTAATTGATTGTACCGCATTCTGACCCGGAGTATGTGCTTTCTTCAGTGCGAAGCCGTGGGCTAACCCAAGTTGTGTTGAATGACCGCCCTCACCATAATCACAGATCGCAAACGCAATCGGTAACTCATAAAGCTAATATTGTCCGGCTGTACAGTAAGGTGTACGAGAAGACATAACTAACGATGCGGGGACTCACCAAGTGTTAATTTCACAAGCACACCGTATACAAGATAAATAGGAGTGATTTTCTGTCAATATGCGTCGGTTTGCAGTACTGTAATAAAATGTTTTGTACTAAATAATGAAAATTAACCGTAGTATAATTCTGACAACTTTGGACAAGCTATTAAATTATAAAAACAGTTTTTAAATTGATATTAATATAGACAGCTTTTAAAAGCACAAATTAAGTAAAAGAAAACACGCTAGCAAACTAAAATTATTTTACAAAATATACACTTAATTACCTCACTTTCGACGTATTACGTATATCATTTTCAAGGGTATATTACCCTCTGAAATTACAATGAGGAGAAACGCACGCCTGCATATTCGTCTGCTCTTTCTGTAGGTATACTGAATATTGGAATAATATTTTCCAGATGTTCATCTCTGAAAGCAACTGAAGTTTAAGTAATGCTCTACGAAATATAAGATGAACTTAAATTTAATATCAATAATAAATAACAGGATTTTATATGTCTCACTAAGCCTAACTGTATGTACTATTGAAACATTTTGAACATATATTTGTATTTTGTATTTATGGTAAAACTAATAAGGATATCTGTCTCTGTTCCTAATTTTAATCTACTGACCAGAGGGAAGGCAGTCCATTAGTAGACCCTAACACCCTCAATCCATGCTAAGGGATTGACTGTCATTTTTATAACCCACTCATAGCTTAAAGTGCGAGAATATTTTACGGTATTGCATGGGGTCGAAGCCGGCTCGCCAACACCGAAATCTAGAGCTCTACAGTAAGGGACCAACCCACGCCATTGAATACGGAAGCGAAGTTAAAACATTACTTTGATTTTGTTAGGTTTTAGTGGACATCTCATTAAGAGTTATCAAATATTGAGGCGTATAAAACATTAATAGTTGATAAGCATAAAAACTGTAACAACATATCTGATGTTGTGGTAACGTTCTTTCAAACTAATCATCACGTATAAAAGAAAACTAAGTTTGTGTTAAATTGATCCCCACATGTGTCTTTCACTCAAATGATCGAAACACAAACAAACAGAATATCCCAAACGAAACGATACAGACACATATGGATTGCGAGATCTGAAGTGAGATTTTAATTAAATAACAATTCCACATGCGGCAATGGCTTCCTGTGAAATCCCCAAAATATAAAACGTTAAGAAAAATAAAATGATTTAGTTTGCAAAACAACTTTCACATCGCAAGGACGGTGAAAATTTATTAATTCTGTTACATGATACAAAAACAACACTGATTGGCCAGCCGGTCAGAGCATTGTTACATCGGAGAATGCCATTTTTCCTGCAACGAAGCGAAACTACAGCAAGAACTAGCTCAGACATGCGTTTTATCACTTATTATCTCAAAAAATCAGGACACTCGAAACTCTGTTGTTGAATATACTAAAACACTCAAATAAGCATGACATCATAGATTCTCACGTCCGTTTTTAAATAAGAAATATTTTTAAACTTTGATAACATGGCATTATTTAATTATAAATCCTGCTGTTTAACTTTGTCAGCTGTATATAATTTTAGTTAATATTTCTTTTAATTGCTACAAAAGAGGAAAAGGATTCAGTACCACTCCATAAGATTTCTAGCTAATATGCTTTTAGTTTGAGTATAAAAAATTATTCGTTTTTATTTCCGAGAAACTTAAACCAAGGATAAGCCCCCTTCTACCACAACCAATAGTGTAGTGTACCGTGTAATGACCCTGATTATAGATTTTACTCTACAAGGTAATTTCTATTGCAGAAATCTCTGGCCCGGCATGGCCAAGTGGTTAGGGAGCGCGACTCGCAATCTGCGGGTCGCGGGTTCGAATCTCTGTCACACCAAACATGCTCGCCCTTTCAGACGTGGGGGCGTTATAATGTGACCGTCAATCCCACTATTCGTTGGTAAAAGAGTAGCCCAAGAGTTGGCGGTGGGTGGTAATGACTAGCTGCCTTCCTCTAGTCTTACGCTGCTGAATTAGGGACGGCTAGCACAGATAGCCCTCGTGTAGCTTTGCGCGAAATTCATAACAAACAGACAGCTCTTGCAAGTACGCTGAGGTCAGTGTTGTTACCCCCTCTTTACAGCGACTTCCAAGAGTCTGAGCAAATTAAAGGCACACAATTATATGAAGATGTATGCAAATTGTATAAGAGGAATTAATTTTTGAAGGAGGAACTGACCCGTTGCTAAAAGTGTTGTCTTCATTCGACATTTGGTTTTTGTATATTCTTGTAATTACTACTCTTGGATCGTTGTTCTTTGTAGACCTGAATCTGCATGAATCATATTGTTTACAGTTCCAAGAAATGTTATGTTCTTGGGTTATTTCTGTTGACAAGCTGTTTAACTTTATTCACTACTTGCGGTGCGCGAATGTTAGTCGATTGTAGTATAGTTATTCTTCCCTGAAGGAATCGTGCCTTTCCTTGCTTTACCGATATCGTTCAACGCTATGGTTGTCCCTTTATTAGAAACGCTAAAATGTCGGGCTTTCATAACAGCAGAATAGGAGAACTTCATTTCTGTAACATAACCCTCCCAGAAGTTAATTTTAGGCGCCATCTATGCACTTCAAAATCAACACAATTCGACGGAATTTCAACTGTCAATGCTATTAATCTGTGTAGTCACAAGCCACAGAGATGGTTTGTTGTTTGTTTAATTGAAGTTAAGCACAAAGCTACACGATGGCCTATCTGTGCTCTGCCCACCATGAGTATCGAAACCCGGTTTATAGCGTTGTAAGTCCGCAGACATTCCACTGTGCTACTGGGAGGGGGGGTAAAAGGATGGCCAGGAACAACGTGATTTGTTATGCACATTGTTACCATGGGTCGTAAGCAATCCTTTGTTATACAATAATCCAATGGAAAATTATCCCTTACACCTAATTACGTCAAAAGGACGATTAAAACATGTTAAAAAAACAAGAAAACAAACATTAATCTGAAAAATAACAATGTGGAGTTTTTAATCCTTAGAGCGCAAATATAACACATTGATCAAAATTATGTAAATAATATACATACCTAAGACCTTTTGTATGAAGAGTATCGTAATACTTACAGACAGTCTGTTCCCACAAAGGTTTGTAACTAGTTTTATGTTTAAATTCGTTTTTATCTATGAGTAAAGAGCATACTAACAGAGAAGGTTGATCATTCTAAAGATTAATCTGCGCTTCTCTTTCACAATACCCATGATACACGAATTTATCTCAAATAACACATAAATGCAACTTCACTTTAATGAAATATGAAAAGAAGAAGAAAAAAAACCATACTTCACCGAAGAAAGCTGTATTAGAAAACTTCATTTTATTGATTTCCCAGTAGTTTGGCAGTGGAAATACAAAAGCTATCTATGCCTTAACTGTTCTTCCGTGATTTATCACAAGCTTATGAACAGCGACTTAATTAAAACTGCTGTAATAGTTACTCAAATCATTCAAGATTAAATAAAATAGCTAAAACTGATCCCGCTGTTCCGCTCGGCATCGGTAGTATCATGTTTAATGGTAAAGTACAGTTCTCAAACAAATTACCCTTTTCATCCTCTCATTCTTTCAACGAACTACCCTCGTCAACAGTGCGTAATATATTCCGTATATATTTATATGTGTATGTTCGTAGATCATGAGTTTTTTGGAGGAGGGGGGGATCTTTAACAATCTCAGATATAAGTATTAATTACAAATGTTTAATTTAACCTTCAGTAGTGTGAGTAGTTATAAGATAATTAAGGTTTAAATTTTGGCTATGAAAGCTGGGATTCGTGATACTGGAAAACTGTCCTTTTAAGTTTCATGCTTTTACTTCTCACCATTCAAACACCTCCCAAGTTTGAATGTACACAAAACAAACGTACGCTGTAGGAGTGTATTTTTTGGTGGACTTGTAGTAATATGATCCTGCGTACTATTTACTAACCCATGAACCTAGTGTAAGTATGAATTAAAAAAAATAATGACAACCTACAACGTTACCATATGAGTTATTTGTAACAAAAATCGGTTTTTGAGAAAAAGAGATAAATTGTACAAACGTGAATAAATTGTTTAAAAGACGGAATAGAACTGAAGTTTTAAACGTGAATGGAACCTTGTATGCATGAGGGCTAAACGGCTAGATCAGAGGCCCTTAGGGTTCAGGTATAATAGTCCCCAATTTTACGAAGGAAGGCAGCCAGCAGTACCTGCTGCCATAAAGTTTTGTCCTACTCTTTGAACCAGGATTGATTGTTACATTTATAACGCGCCTACAGCTAAATGTTCTGAGTGTATTTAGCGGTGTCACGTTTCTAACCCTTGACCCTTCAGTCTGTAGTCCGATGCGCTAGTCACTATGTCACACCCAACCCTAGAAAAGATGTACAGAATTGGAATGATTATTTTAATAAATATATGAATAATCCGGAAATAAATGTCTGAGAATACAAGTGATTTGAATTGGCATTTCCACCGGTGTGCAAGTGGTATGTTGACGGACTTACAACGTAATAATCAGGGGTTCGATTCTCCTCATTAGACATAATACAGACAGCCCATTGTGTGTGTTTGCACTAACAAAACAACAACTAAACTGAAGTTTAATAATTGCTAATTTTCCTTCTGCTATATCCAAATAAAGAAAATATCTCTTCATGTTAGTGGCTACTCAGTTATAATTCACAAAAATGGTTTCATACACTTCTGAATTTTTATCACATCATCTTTTATTGCCAAAATTTTTCTATGCTACCAATAGAGAGCTTTTTTGTTGTTGTTTTCTTAATGCACTATCTGCAGTCTGTCCAGCGCAGGGAATCGAACATAGAATTTTATCATTGTAAGTTCGTAAACTTACCACTAACCCGACAGAGGGCTTTACTTAATTTATGTATGAAATATTATATAGAATTTTCCACTGTAAACTTTGTGTTTTTCTAAACTAATAACTTTCGTTTATAATCGATATATTGTGGTTTGTTCATATTTATCAATTAATTATTATTTTGTTTTTCTTCAAGACAATACACAAGAATAACATTCAAAAATTATATGTCAAACAAAAACACAAGCGCTTGTGGCACGAACGCTTGTTTTACACCTTTGTTTATGTGAATTTACAGCAACTAGTTTATATACAGTTAATAAAATAAGACACAAACTAACCAAAACGTATTTTACTAGGTGTTCCCATTCTGAGTTTGTACAGATATAGAGAAAACTATTATTAAAAACCCATAAAAACTTAATAGATGCAGCGATTCCCACGTCTTAAGCACTTTGATCTTTTTAGAAATGTTAAGTAGTACTGCCTTCTAAGATTCATAAACAAATTCTCTGGGAACGGGCCCGGGAATAGGTGTCTTCGTATTTTTTATAACGTGGTGGGTCACCAACTGCCACAGCCAGCCAGTTGGAGTCAAGATGTCGCAAGAATAGGAACTTAGAGACTTGAAAAATTGAATGTTTATTGGATGTAGCACTGATAGTAGAAGCACGTGAGAAGAGTATTGTTCTATTCCATCAGGTGTGTTATTAATAAATTTAACGCCGTTATTAACGCCAAAAATGGTATATTTTGTCAATCATACTTGCATATATATATTAACTTTTAAATGTAATAGTGGGAGGGACTGGAGACTTAGAAAATAATAAACTTGTCTGCCTGAGTTACAATTATGATCAACTTCTTTATCGACATCTTAGTTATAATATTTAGTTTCAGATAGTTATTTTAGTTGAATTATAAATATTTTGATAATATTTAATTGACTTATTTAACAACTTCGTAGAATAACCAAAATAATTTCGTCAATATACTTTTCAAATAAACAGTAAAATAACTCGGTGTATATCAATTTTCTTTAATTTGATCCCATTAATTTAAGATTATTATTGTTTTTAAAGCATTAATAACTTTTCTATAGGAAACTTTGTTTCTTATCGTGTTACACATTCTTAGTCTTGTTGAACTAAACTCTGAAACAATCTTACAATATTTTTGGGAAAGAAATTCATACGCAAACAATTCTAATAGAACTATATTATCCCCACGACTTATTAAGAAAAACCGCGATAAGTTATAGAACATCTTCTTTTATAGTCGTTTATATGTTTGGAGTTAAGCACAAAGTAACACAATGAGCTATCGGTGCTTTGCCCACCACGGGTATAGAAACCCGGATTCTAGTGTTGTAAGTCCGCAGACGTACCGCTGTACCACTGGGGGGGGGGGGGGGGGGAGTTTAAAACACTTAAATACGCCATTTCGAGCTCATCATGTAGTTTTGCACTTAACAACACTTTGCACTTAATAGTCGAATAAGTGTTTTAATACTATAAAACAGAAAAAAACTTATAAATATAACAACAGTTTGGTAACAAAAAGTATTTGAGGAATACCAATTAATGGCAATAGAATATGTTTTGTATTAAGCTAAACTGCGTTATAAAGAAGTATTGAGAGAAAAAACAGTCTTCATAGCAACAACAAAATATTGCAAAAACACAACAAAAGAAGGTATTTGTATTTAAAAATAAATCTGAAATAAATAAACCATAACATTTTAGTAGTTTGATGATCTTTTCGGGTGCATCGAGCCCTCGGAAAGATTACAGAAGCAATCTTAATTCGTGTCTTCAGTTTAAACTTAAGTAAAAATATTGGTGTTGACTCATACTGAATTTGAAGATATTTAATTTATTTATGATTTATTATTGTTTAGATAACAATCTTCCTTTTTTATCCTCTTAAATCATTTACACACAAACATATTTCGGTTCAACTTTGAATTTCTTTCTAACTGTCTCCAGTGTTTTTGATCACTTAAAACTACTTTCTATTTAGATTAATTAGTTCAATATTTATACCATTTTGACCATTGTTTGAACTAGGTCTGCTGGATTAATTAGTTCAATCTTTATACCCTTTTGACTATTGTTTGAACTAGGTCTGCTGGGTTAATTAGTTCAATTTTTTATATCGTTTTTACTATTGTTTGAACTAGGTCTGCTGGGTTAGTTAGTTCAATCTTTATACCCTTTTGACTATTGTTTGAACTAGGTCTGCTGGGTTAATTAGTTCAATTTTTTATATCGTTTTTACTATTGTTTGAACTAGGTCTGCTGAGTTAATTAGTTCAATCTTTATATCATTTTTACTATTGTTTGAACTAGGTCTGCTGGGTTAATTAGTTCAATTTTTATATCCTTTTGACTATTGTTTGAACTAGGTCTGCTGGGTTAATTAGTTCAATCTTTATATCCTTTTGACTATTGTTTGAACTAGGTCTGCTGGGTTAATTAGTTCAATTTTTATATCGTTTTTACTATTGTTTGAACTAGGTCTGCTGGGCTAGTTAGTTCAGTCTTTATACCCTTTTGACTATTGTTTGAACTAGGTCTGCTGGGCTAGTTAGTTCAATCTTTATATCGTTTTGACTATTGTTTGAACTAGGTCTGTTGGGTTAATTAGTTCAATCTTTATATCCTGGTCTGGTTTTTTTGTATCAGGTCGTCAAAATTGTATTTATTTTCAGTAAAAGGACTTTCGCAAATATGTATAAATTCTTAGATTCAATGTACATTTCTCAAAGTAAGTTTTTCCAGCGTATATAACCAGAAGTACGCGAGTTTAATGTTCTAGTTAACACTTAGATCATTAACAAACGTCACAATTTTCTCTATTCATTTCTTTATAATTCTCGTACTTCAGGCTCGTGCCAAATAACATTTTATTGTTTAGAATGCAATTGAACAACATTTTGTTTTTCTTTTCGATCAAGGATAGTTTAGAGAACTCTCATACGCGTGAACAGTTAACAACCACACTAACTCATTCCAGTAAGACTGGAAGATATGATAAAGTGTAATATTCATAGAAATCACTGCTACTCCAACGTCTTATAAATTAAACGCTCTGATAGTTTCTCCTCTGCTCCATATCGTGATTGGTCAGCATGTTGTACGAAGTAAAATCTTATCGAACTATTCGAGTTTCAAGTAACTATTCAGCAAGTAAAGTTTGTCTAGAGTGTGGTTTTTCAGTGGTCTAGAGCAAACAAAGGGTATTGTATGAATTTCACAAAAGTACTTTGCATATCGAGGTTGTAGTGTTGTCATGTTTTCAGAACTGATATGTCACAAAATCTTTAAAAAAAGCGTCAATAAATCGATTTTTATTTTTCAGAGACAAAGATTCGCGCAAATAAGTCAATATTTCCAAGTCAAACCACCATTCTATTCTACAAGTTAATACTACATATATATATATGTATTTCTTTTGTTAAATGTCGATATATCAGCTCGTGGTTGTACCACCTTAGATTATACATAACGAGGCGAAGCTGCTGCTATTGTGGGAAATGGCATACTTTAAATATATCTAGTTCTCTGCCATGAGCAAAGTGTGAAACGCTTAAGTTATACCATTTAATAACACAAAATCAGTCGCAGTAAGAACTTGTCTAGATGACGAAGTTAAACACAACAATGAGGCTAGACGGAGCTCTTAAACACTCCTTTCTTAACTATTATAATACACTGTGCCATCGTTTATCCGAGAGCTCCATAAGAGCCAGTTAATAAAGTAGTGTTAGAATTATTAACGGCTTTATTATTATGTACCATCACTCTTTCTAGCCCTTGTAATAAACAACGTATAACAGAAACAGTATTAGAAGTCTCTACTTTCAGTGCAGTTCACACTGTAGGGTATTTTTTTCGACAGCTCTTCAGATACGAGCCACTGTATGTATTTCCTTACATCAGAGACAAGTCTAAGCTTGATGTCGAGAGGAAATAGAAACTCTTTACGTTGTACTATAGTTTTGGAATCTTGTTCGTCTGGTAATACGTTGTTTTTCTCATCGATAGCTGGTATTTTCAACCTAAGTGGTCAGACTTCAAGTCTCAGGTACAGCTGCTATACGTAATTCAGAACTTCAAGTCTCAGGTACAGCTGCTATACGTAGTTCAGAACTTCAAGTCTCAGGTACAGCTGCTATACGTAATTCAGAACTGTTAAACAGATGGAGTGTAATCAATGTCTACACGGCTACTTTCAACTCTCAACCCAATAGCGGGATTGACTGTAACTTCTATAAAGCGCCCATAGATAAACAAGCGGAACGTGTTCAACTGTATATTACGGACTCTAACCTTGGACCTTTAGGCCTATATCCCGGCATACTAATCACGCCCGCCCCTTTTACATCACACCATCTGTATCTAAGTATGTATATAATGTAAACTATTTTATATATAATGTTTCTTTTACATACCCCCCCCCCCCCACCCTAGTCGTACATCTAAGTAACTCTCGTACTTACTTAACTACGTAACGTAACGGTTCCGGGTTATAACTACGACGACAAGATAGTAC
>NW_013669624.1:41852-46766 GCF_000517525.1 Limulus polyphemus
TAACTATAAGTAGTATATATAGTAACTAACTTTATATATAATGTTTCGTTTTACATACCCCCCCCCCCCCCCCCCCCAGTGGTCCAGCTGTAAATCTGACGTCTTATAACGCTAAAAGCCGGGTTTCGATACAGCACAGATAGCCCATTATGTAGCTCTGTGCTTAATAACAAACAATAAAATATTTCATATTATTTTTCCTATTCATATACAGGGTGTCCGAAAAGTGGTTCCAGACTTTTCAGACACCCTGTACATGAATAGGAAAAAATAATATGAAAGATTTGATAAAGTTTTTAAAAACTATTTCTTACTCGACTTCATGTCTTTTTCACAGCTTTACGAGCTATTTGGTGGCAATACAACTAAACCCGAAAAGATCTTGGAATACGTAAATACAAGAGGCTTCACCAAGAATATCTTGTATCAATTAATAGGAATTTTCTTTAACATAAAAATTGTTAACTCAAGTTACATTCGCTAATTTTCAGGCATTCGTCTAAACGTATATTTTTGATTAAGTAAATTCAACCGTTTGTGATATTTGAAATGAAATCTATTTAATATTAGTTACGCTAAATATAAAACTTTATTGAAAACACTAATTATTGTCTGAAGACCTCTTTAAAAGCACATATAATATATCTTACTATATCAGTTAATGAAATTACCATCTATAAATTTACTTATGAACTGGATACCGTTATTTCACACACGTATGATTTTTTCTACTTGATTAATTAAATAAAAAAGTAAAAGTAAACATCTTGACGCTTCTAAACACACCTGTAGTTATATCTGAATTAGCTAATACATCTATAGCTTACGCAGAAAACACGAACTCATTTACGGTTTCAATATCATTAAAACATTATAAGCATCTGTCTCACGTTCTAGCTCGCGGTATTAGTGTTGCTGAAGGCAGTATTTATATCACATTGTAGGCTATAGTCTGTGCTTACAGTGCTACCGCTTCCAAAAGTCCATTATTCATTTTGACTCTCTATTTTTCAGGAGGTCCGATAAGCTCTTGGTGATCTTCTAATCTGACCTGATTGGATTCTGTCAGGAATGACCAGCACAATGTCTTGACTAAATAGCCGTTTACATTCCATGGATTTCTAGCTGTGTTCATTGTCCATGCGGTGAGATAAGAGACCGAATGGGATCACCAAATCGGAATCACGTGGTCAGTTGTTCATCAGGCATATGTTCTCCGTGACAAGCATCTATACAGTTATAATGGTTTACTGAAAGAAGGCAAATCACATACTGGTCTTGTCTTTTATTCATTTTCACTGAATGTGAGGAGCATATTAGCTCTAGCACATTACGCCCGCAAACACGAGAAACAACAGTAATGTTCTTGGAGATTGTAACGTTTGAGAATTACATTGTTTTCCTACAAAGTATACTTTTTTCCCCTAAAAAGTTAATTAAGATAGGGTCTTAATTCTAACAAGTTAGAAATATTTAAGATGAAGTATTGAACCATACTTGTTCGGCACGTAATACTTTCTATTCACTATTTGCTTTTACAACTTATAAATATTGTATTATTCGTTTTGCCCTTAGTAGGGTTATTTTGTTTATTTCAGAGTTTTGCAAAAGCTACACAAGGGTTATCTGTGCATAGCCATCGTTCATTTGGACCTGAAAGACTGAAGGTAAACAGCAAGTCAATAAAACTCATTACCATCTCTTGGGCTACGCTTGTCTGACCAAATAAGGAGTTGACCGTCACTCTTATAGCACAGCCACGGTTCAAAAATACGGATCGCGTCTTTGGCGGCAATGGGTCAAAAATCATGAAACCTGTTATTGACGATCCGGGCACCTAAACACTTGCCACAGCCGACCCGGCAGGGTTCCTAAAATTGGGCACCTAAACACTTGCCACACCCGACCCGTCATATGTCTTAACTAATAAAAATGGCGTAGAAAAATCTAGTGGAGCTTTAATAGTTTAAAATGATTAAAAATGGATCGGTTGAGTAGGATAATGATCATTGTCCTAGTCTGTCTGTGGGCTGACAATAAATAGATGTACTTTAAATGCACGCGATCAATATTTATTTGTATGTGAATCCGAATAGTTTAATATCGGTATTGTCTGAATCCTTCGTCAAAAGTCCTTGTTAGTCATCTAGAGACCTACAAGTTCTGGTTATCATTCAGAAACAATAAAAATACACTATCTATTTATCTACTTTATGGGCATAATTATATCTATTTTTATGCAAATATGTGCTGTTGTGTAGTTTTGTAGAGATGGCTAAACGTTAGTGACCTAAAGGAACTTCGCTCCGATGTGCTCCCTATCGAGATGTTGAGTGGATGTTGCCATTTTGCCTCTAGTATTACCTCCTCTATGACTGCTTTCCGGTCATATTTATTTATTTCAAATACATACACCACCTACACAGATACACTTATATATATATATGTGATATCGCCAACTAAGTAAAGGGAGAGATTCATAGCAAAAAACTCCTTATAAAAGAGTTTGTTTGATTGAAATTAAGCACAAAGCTGCACAATGGGCTATCTGTGCTCTAACCACCACGGGTATCGAAACCCGGTTTCTAGCATTGTAAGTCCGCAGGCATACCGCTGCGCCACTGGGGGGCCTTATAAAAGAGATTAAAAATTTTAAACCCGTGTAACTTAGTTTTAATGTTTAATTCTATTTTTTTGTGTTTTTGTTTTTTCTCCTTTTTGAAAACGGATTTTATTCGTGAATATCTTCAAGTAATGAACCTTTTTCTTTTCAAGCTCGAACATTTCATTATACTCAAAATTCCATAAAAATAAGAACAAGAGCGTTGCATTATTCTGATGACAACAATGGCGTATTTGGTCATATCTATACAACGATGTGACTCTCATCGTTCTACTACACTGCAAAACAGGAAGATTTTTTTTTAGTTTTGTTCAAAATATAAACATTCGCCTGGTGTTAAAGTGTTTATTACAATTAAAAAAATTCTACCCGTAAGGAAGAAAAACTTTGATATTCATAGAAGTTCATTCTATTTCTATTCCAGTATGGGTAACAACGTACACATTTCTTCATAACCTTCGATAATATTGCTCCATCACTCTTTCTCATATTAGCTTTCTAATAGTTTATGTTCTTGTAATAGGGTGTAGAATGTTTTATTGTATGCGAATACACAGCGCAGTAATCTTACCCAGCATCCTTCAGCTCGAGACCTTAGCACTTCATTATCATGATTACGTGGTACAAAATAAGCATATTTCATAAAGCATGCTCCTCTCAGGAAAAAGCCCGCGAACGTTAAAAGAAATTAACAGTTGATCTGTGAATACATTTGCAATCGCGATCAAGAGTCTCCCAGCTAATTACCAGCGGTTATATATTTTATTCGAACGAGGCAACTCAGGCTTACAAACAATTTTCCAAAAAGCTCCAGTGACAAGCTTCTATTAGACTGCAAGTGGTCGTAAAACTAGTGTCGGAGTTAGAGACCCGTCTTCCACGTACGGACCATTGAGTGCGGAAAAGGAACCGCTTCACGACGAAGCCAGCTATATGTCATTTAATGATTATTCAACCGTTAGCAATATGCTTACAGTTTGTGGAATCCTTGACCAGCAGAACAGGGCGATCAAATAAATCATGCTTGTAGCCCAAAAATCTTAACAAACTGCTTGTCGTTTTGCTGGTTAGCCATTCGCATATGATGGTTATCTATGCACAGCGTCATTGTTGGTTGTCATGAATATTGTCCAAACAACCCTTATATTACGCATACATTTTTCTATGTTGAAGACACTGATTTTTTTGTTCCTTTTAAATATAGAGATACTACTTTTGTTAGAACCCCGGAATGAAACATTTTTTTTATAATATTAGGATGCCAACGCAGTTATACTACAGGGTTATACTGTAATTCGGTATTTTGATGTATTATCAAGAAATGCTATACTGGTATATATATTTTGGCAGGATTACACTGTAGTTTAGTGTAATCCTGCTAGAATACATACCAGTAGAGCATTCCTTGACAATGTTTAGAATACCATAAATACAGTGTAATCTTGCCGAAATACACAGCAGTAGAGCATTTCTTGGCAATATATTAGAATACCAGTAGTTATGGTATTTTAATGTAGTGTATAGAAATATTACTGATATGTATATTAGCTTTTTATATTTGCTGTTACTTTACTTAAGTATTGCTTCTATAGGAAAATTAATAAAAACAGTAACAAGGACAAAACATCATTCAATACTGGTTAAAGTCTACATAAGCTGTATTGCGTTATAAACATTAGGTGGTTCAGTGTAACATTAAAGTGTTCATAACAAAGCCGCGGCATTTAATGACATTAGCGTCATATTGATTTTATAACAGTAATGTCATCGCGGTAATCTACCACCAGTATCAACAAAATTCTCATTTGATATCCTAATAAGAATTTCATTCTGGTGTTCTAAATTTAACGCCAAAGGCTGTTCTACCATTAGTGCCATCCTAGTGTTCTAACAGTATCATATAGTGTTCTAACATTAGTGTTATCCTGGTGTTCTAACAGTATTATATAGTGCTCTACCATTAGTGCCATCCTGGTGTTCTAACAACATCATATAGTGTTCTACCATTAGTGCCATCATAGCTAACAATGTCATATAGTGTTTTATGACTAGTGCTATCCTGGTGTTCTAACAACATCATATGGTGTTCTATGATTAGTGCTCGTTGTCAAAGTGCTGCTCAGGTATTCTAATAAAAGTTCCGTTAGTTATCAAAAAGCACTATGAACCCGGGGTTTTTAACGATACTTTGTTTGTTTGTTTGTTATGAATTTCGCCCAAAGCTACACGAGAGCTATCTGCGCTATCCGCCCCTAATTTAGCAGTGTAAGACTAGATGGAAGGCAGCTAGT
>NW_013669624.1:47760-90007 GCF_000517525.1 Limulus polyphemus
ATTACATTATAACGCCCCCACGGCTGAAAGGGCGAGCATGTTTGGTGTGACGGGGATTCGAACCCGCGACCCGCAGATTACGAGTTGAGCGCCCTAGCCACCTGGCCATACCGGGCCAATTTTCAACGATACGTTTTGTATTATAAAACTATATTATCGCGATTTTTTACAGCGTAAATCTGAAGTTCCATCTTTAAAAAAAATGCTTCATACTGTTACAGTATCATCGTTTTGATGTAATAATAATATCATCTATTGATATGGTGGGAATGTCTTTTCCAAGCTGGCGAAACATGATTATATTATACTTGTCATAAGACATTAGTATTAGGCCTATTATATTTTTAAGCACTAAATTCATTATCTTGTTCGTTAGGGATCTTCAAGACTTGGAAATATGTATAATAATAGTATTCCAACAACACTATATTTGTCATATCCATTGCCGACGACGCGTTTCGCTCAATCCATATCTCACCAGGCCGGCTGGGATACAACAAACACTCTTTTTATAATTCTTGAAAACATCTATGTAATTAGATAGATAATGCAGTGTTTAGAAATATAATAGGCATAATACCAATGTCTAATGACAAGCATAATAATATCTAAATATTATAACACCAATGTTGGTTGTCCCGCTGCTCTAACAATAGTGTCATCCGCGTTTTCTAGAATTAACTTTATTCTCAGCTATCTTTCCCAGATATTCATACAAAAGTATGCCTGAGTGTAGCTTAGTGGTCAGTGTACCGGTTTTCTGAATCCAAGGATTGATGGTTCGCGACTCGTTTCCACGAAGTCGCGATCCGCGTAAAAATCTACTATTCGATGAAAGTAGCTCAAGAGTTGGCGGTGTGCGTTGTTGGCTAGCCGTGTTCCTTCTAGTCTATCAATTCAAAATTAGGAACAGCTAGAGCAGATAAAATTTGCGTAGCATTGCATAAATATCAGAAACAAGCAAACAAATAACAGTGTCCTCCAGTATCGTATAAAAGTTTCATCCTGGTGTTTCATTAATAGTTTAATTATGTTATATTATTAACTAAAATCTCATTTCCATGTCTTAGCAACAGTATTATACAGATATTATAGCAATATTATTAGCCTGGTATCATAATAACATTGTCATCCTGTTGTTTTAACATTTATATGTTATATAAACAAATTTGTCTCAGTATTATTTTTTAAAAATGTATTATATCATCGCGGAATTCTAACTACATAATAATCTTAGATAAAAGTCCAGAGATACGGCTTTTGAGTGGATTGTTTATTTTTCTTTTTTCTTTACCTTTATTGCAACGTTTCGACCACTCGTGTGGCCAGCATCACATAACTGTTATCTATTGACAATAAAGGTTGGTTTACATTGTTAGCTAAATATATATATAAATATATATTAAGGATTAACGTAAATATTCTAAACTGGCCGAACCTTATCCAATATTATTAGTATTACGCCCAAAAATATCGTTAACAGCGAAAGTACCCATCTGATTAAACAATGTATTCTAATACAGTGTAGCCCCGTTATAACGCTATCGTTGAGGTCCCTAAAATGCCATCGCGAAACAAGCGGAGTCGCTCTAAATCGGGGTTCAAGAAAATCACTGTTCAAACTGACCCAATGTTGACCTAACATCCTAAAACACCTATTTTCACCCTCTTTGACTAGTTTTTTACATGTTCCCTTTATGGCAAGTAAATTACCTCTGAATTAAAGAATTTTGCGAATGAATCGTTGTTGTTACAGTAGAAATTAAAACACAAATTATTTTTAGTAGGCTTTTTGATAAACAAAACAACAAATAAAAACATTCAAGAATATTAGCAATCATCATTTGCAGTTTATTTCTTAAAAATTGAGCGAGTGTTCCTTGCTTGAACGTAGCATATCTCTGGCTGCAAGCGAAATCAAGAATGCTTCTAAATTGGAGGATTTTTATGTAGTCCACCTCCTGAGTCTCCAGCCAACGGAGGCTAACCTCGAGGTGTTCAATGGCTTCAGATACTTTTGGTGGTGGTAATGAAGGCTCTTCATTGTCCTCTTCTTGTGGCTCCAGAACCGGTACACTTGCCTCCGTCAGTGCCATAGTTACGTTACGGACGATCCCGGCGTCCGTCAAGTGCTCATATGTTTGGCATTCGTCGTCAACAGAGTGCCACTGGTGTAGTTCTTCTTTGCTCCATTCAGACAGCTTCTTTGCCTCACGCACATCTTCCTCTGTGAAGCCGTACAAATCTGTCTCGTCATCATCATCTTCCGTGGTGGATTGCCGTGATGAAAAGGCTAGCCCCAGACCCTTCTCCCAGCATTTCTCTACACACGACGAGCTGACTGCTGCCTAGGCCTTCCACCTAAGTGGCAAACTTTCTTCATGTTCAGGCTTCATTAAAAATCTTATTTTTTTTGTGCGAAATGCTTCTAATGTTTACTATACACTACATGATTTTGTAAAGATACACTTAAAATATTAAAAGTTATTAGTTTGTAAACTATAACGAGGTTATGGTTACGAGGTCGGTCCCAGAGACCGAACCCGTGTCGAAACAGTTAATGACCCATCGCGTTATATCCGAATTCGCGTTAAGTCGGGGCGCGTAAAATCGGGGTTTCACTGTATTTATATAAACGAACGTAACGAAAGTATATTTATTAGCTATACTGATGACCAAGTTGATTTTTAGTACCTCTGATCAAATATTATTATTATTAATTAGTAACATTCCAATGTAATGTAACAATGGTGTTGTAAGGTTTTTAATATGAAAATAATGTCATTTCGATGTTAATATAATGTTATCTTGATTTCGATATTACGATTTACGACAATAGGTCAAAGTTAAATCCGTCCCGTGCTGAATGGCACATAGGATCCGTGCTGAAGTCTGGCCTAATTGGCACAAGCGGATGAGAATGATAACGCATTCCCCTTGGACGGGATGACCGTCCATCGCAGATTAACACCCATCGTACAGATGACTATATTGAAACAATAGCAACACAATATTATGACGCACTCCAACCTCGAATTCACAACCGTCCGAGTCCAAAGCGCTACGCTGAGATAATAGAGTCACTCAAATTTTCTAATAGCCAATGTAGAGCAATATTTACATATCCTAGCAATATATCTATAAGTACCCTCAATCTTCATAAAATTAGTACTGGCATGAGTAGCATAGCTAAAATATAAGCTAATTCATTTTACCAGAGTGATTCAATATAACAAAAGATGATGAAGACACAAAAAGGACAGATTTAAGTTAGAGCTGATATATGAAAAAAGTAACTGTTATCGTAAAAAGGTAGTGTGACGCGTTGGCTTTGGACTAGTTGTCGGATGATTGTGAGTTCAGGTTGAAACAAAAAGAATCCTTGATAACCGCGGCACTTGAAATTCTTTTAGGCAGGGTTAGAGTAAATTAATTTATGTTACTTTTTCTTTTCTTTTTATTAGCTATATTTTTGTGCGCCAGCAATACCAAGCGTGGGGCGCGCGTATACCCGATTCAATTATATTACTCATAAGGATCTCTACCATCCTACCTTCAAAATGAAATGAATTTAGGCAGTATTAGATTAAATTAATCTATGAGACATTGGGCGTGATCAAATATATCAATCGAAAGGGTTTGACCCCCTCGGTCCAAAACTGTAATTAATCTCAAATCGGTCAAAAGATGACAGAGCCATGAGCTAACAGTTTGTACTTGAAAAAAAAAAAAACATAATTCAGAGCCATTCTATGAGCCACTACGCCGCGGCTAAAAACATTAAAACAGTCTTGATCTGTAGTAGCCTCGTAGGTGTACTTCTTATGAACCTCCCATAAGACAACATCAGTTGGTCACTCTACATGTTGGCGGTAATGCCAATATTGCCCAAGGGCAAGGACAGTGGGATACTGCGTTCATGTTGCTTCTGTTTTTACAGTATTCTAAGCTTTTGACCGAGGAGATAGTAGACCTGTACCTTGTAACCTTACAGAAGAAGCATCGATTTGATGCAATTAGTCAGAACTGGAATTCTGCTGAGGAGATGAATGCACGCGACCTAAATAGTTAAATAACGGTATTGTAAATTAGTGGAAGTTACGAGTATATTACACGAAGCTAGGGTTTGTTTCAAGCGGATATATCATTGTACAGAAAAGACACACTGATATTCTATCAGCCCATTCTACCGTGTAAGTATGCTACTATATTAAGCATGTTGATTTAAATGAGCTGATAGTATTTTCTGAAACTGTTTTAGAAGTAATAAACACTGGAAATATACCCTAATGGATACATTAGTGGCTACAGTCTTGAAACTCATGACGTGATAAAGATATAATATATCATAAACAATGCTATCACTATATCTGTGCACATTTTAAACCAAACCCGAAAAAGATCATTTTAGGCCTTGTTGACACCCATTCTTTGCTTATTTTCTAATTCTGTAAAACAGCGACGAACATCAGCCCTGATTTTTACAGATTATAGTTCAGAAAGTAACAAAGATATAGCAAGATTATGTATTTGCAACTTTACAAATTAAGGACTCGTCAAGTCATGTCGAAATACGTGGTCTCATTTATCATCATACCTTAAGCGATTCTTTGTGTCTCAAAACGGAATTTTGTTTGTTTGTAATTAAGCACAAAGCTACACAATGGGCTATCTGTGCTCTGCCCACCACGGGTATCGCAACTCGGTTTCTAGAGTTGCAAGTCAGCAGACTCTCCGCTGTGCCACAGGGGGGCAAAACGAAATTACACCATTTAGTAAAGTTGTCATCTTCATTATTATCCTACGCTATGTGACCAAACAGCCTACTCTCTATAGATTGTCTCGGCATAAAACTGAATAAATCCATGTTTTTACACGTCCAGAAATTTGTGTGGTGTAAAATACGAGCTGGATACAGTAGAAACTAAGAAGACACTTAACTATAGAAACGAATTCATTCAAAACGGTAAATGTTTTGAACTTTAGCGTTAAGAAGATACTTAACTGTTCTAGAATTTGTTGGATTTACCAGTGACATTACATACAACCTGTACAGCTTCCTCTCCACACGAACAATTTCAACAATTCTACAAGCGCCATTGTACACCTCAACTGCAGACTGATATCGAGATCTCACTGTTAGAGAGGTTTTATTTAAAATTCTTAATCTCTATTATTATGCTCCCCTACATTTATACCGATGCTTCTAAAGTAATCATTCACCCCCTCCCCACCTTATCCCCATATGTATTTATTCCAGACATTTAGTTTCTCCCGGTAGAGAGGGCACAATGTTTGCATTGCTGTCAGTAGGAAATAGCGATACAAATAACTAACAGTGTTCCATTATTTGTGCTGGCAAAATATTCACCTTTTGGAATTGATGGGAAAGGTTATTGAAGCGTAGCCTCAATAAGCCGAAGGCACGTGTGCCCTTTGCTATTGATATTCGCATTTTGAGGTTTGAGTTTTACTGGTTGCTTTGTAGGTTGTTGTGCAGGAGCCCCAACCTCCCCAAGACCCAGGTGTGATCTGCAAACCTATGAACTAATGGATTCAGTTGCCTCCACACGTGGAAATTCTACACTCAAACATATATTAGGGAGGTGTAGAAAACAAGGGATCTTCATCCCGCCTTTCTAGTCTGTAGTTTACAGCTTGGTGTTTTTTTGCCACACAAAAAAATAATAAAATTCAGTTCTTCTGTGCATTAACTTTATTTACACTTCCCCATCCAGCAGGTAGTATTTTTTAGTTATTAAATGGACTTATATTGGGGAGCTGAGCAAGTTGAGTGGAATGATAGGTGTTAGATTAAGAACCAGCAAGTGTAACAGATGAAAAAGAGAAAACAAGCGAAACAAAACTACTCCTTTTTCAGTTTAAAACATCTTTGTGAAATGTGGTACTTTTATTTATAGCGCATTAAACCAAGCCTCCCAATGCCTCAGTGGTAAGTCTGAGGGCTTATAACGCTAAAAATATGGCTTCGAAGCCAGGATGAAGTGATAATTACATAATACACTCTACAAGATAAAAAATATACACACATTTCTAAAGGGTTTATATGCGTAACTTTTTTGTAATAAAACACTACATATTCTAACAACGACAATATTGATGGGCACAGTATAGATATCCCGTTATGTAACTTTGAGCTTAAGAACAAACAACTAAGCATTAAGTCCCACGGATCAACAAGTTGCAGTAGATTCAGACCACTCGTAGCAAAACCATCTCTGCAACAATAACATGGGTGCCCGCAGGAAGGGGCAAGGGGGTCACTTGAACCCCCTGGATTAAAAAAAACCAACTAGATATGTAAAATTATTCTTCTGTGTTATTGGAAAATCATAAGGTTTTTGTATTTCGATTTCATAATTTTTTCAAACTTGTGTTACTTGATCCCCCTAATTTTATTTCTGCGGGCGCCCTTGAGCAGCAAATATCGGAAAAGTAAATGATTTTATATTAACTTTCTACATACTGCTCATATGTAATGTAACAATAAGTACTCAGTATCAACTACACGTGTCCATCAAAGTCTTTCCCACCATAAAACATCCCTATATACACATCATATGCATATTATATATTTAAATATAATTTGTTTGTTTGATTTTGTTGTAAAAGGCTAGAAGGAAGGCAGCTAGTCGACACCAACTCTTAGGCTAATCTTTACCCGCGAATAGTGGGATTCACAATAACAGCTAAAAGGGAAAGCACGTTCGGTGGAGAGTTTCGATTCCGCGACCAGCATGGTAGAAGTTGAACACCCTGGGCACTGGGCTATGCCAGGACACGTAAAGATAAGCAGAAAATGAGTTTTATAGAAGTTGCTTGAAGATATTTGTAACTATTTTTTTCTTCTTTATGTGGAACAGAAAACAATATGAATCAGTATTGCATAGATCCTTGAATTATTTAGCAGTTTGGTAAGTGAATAAATTTTCTTAAGCCTTTTAAAATATAACTTTCGTTTACTTGTTTAAAAAGCCAAATATTATAATTCCTATATTTAGAAAACGTTTATAAATTAGTTTAATGTTTGTTGTCACCAATAGGTGTTATAAGAAAATTTAGTTTACATACATGATGAATGGGCTTTTAAACCTACAGACAGACATGTTATATTTCCTAATGAAATAACAACGACAATATTAAAACGTTAGGGAAGGAGTAAAAAAAAAAGTCAATATAATTATGTCTCCACAGACAGACATACGGTTTTTCTGTTGTTTCTTCTTCTTCTTCCAAACGTTTCGATTGACTTCCATTCCTTCGTTTCTCGGCAAATTGACTGGGCAGGGTAAAACCTTGGTCCAATACGCCCAGAGAGCGTTTTATTTTTTAGACTTTTTTAAGGTTTTTTATGGAGTCAAAGATCAAAGAACCCAAAATTGTATAATTTGGGCTCCTGTATGGTCATATCAATATGAAAAGTGGCAGAAATATATATTTTCATGAGGATTTGTTCATTTTGAGTCTTTTTAGGGGGTCAGAGTTCAGTAAAAAGCATACTTTTGGGGGTCTTTGTCAATTACTTACATGGAATTTAGTACAAAGATACTTTTCTACAGGCATCACACACTGATAAACAAAAATGTTAAACTTGCCCATTTGTAGTAATTATAGGATCAAGATGCTACAAAAAGCATAATTTTAGGGTTTTTTGACAATTACTCCGCCGTACTTAAACCAGTTTCCATGAAATTTGGTGCAAAGATATTTTTTACAGGTCCCATACATATACATAAAAAAATGTGGGATATAACCATTTTTGGTCATTTTAGGGGGTTGAAACGTTAAATAAACCCATAATGTTAGAGGTTTTGGTCAATTACTTACCCTCGTTTCGATCAATTTACATGGAATTTAGTATAAAGACACTTTTCTTCAAGCAGCGATATAGAAAGTTTTACATTTTTCTGGTGTTAAAATTGACCATGTTGGGATTGTGTGGCGGAGACATGTTGCATTTTTCCGCGAATGTTGGCCTCTTTAATTTTGGTTTACGTTGCTTATCGTTTCTTAGAAAGCCAGGATGAAGTGATAATTACATAATACACTCTACAAGATAAAAAATATACACACATTTCTAAAGGGTTTATATGCGTAACTTTTTTGTAATAAAACACTACATATTCTAACAACGTCTTAGTCTACGGCACTTCACTCCTGTCTGTGTGCGACATCCAGTAGTACTTATTTTTCACGTGTTCTTCACGTGGATTTTCCTTCTAACTTAAAAAAAATGTTTCCGGCGATTATGAAAAGTGTGAGAAAATATCCATATTTGTTATGCAAATATTAGAATTTAAAATTTTGTCCCAACAGTTTCATACTTTACAGTACTTAATTCTTTGTTTTTGTTTTCCCAGGTTTGTTTTCTTAATTTTTTGCCCAGTGGTTATTAAGGGTGTTGAAAAAGGAAGTTTTTCCATAAAAACTGTAATTGATTTTTAAATACTTTAATTACGCATGCTTATTAAGCTTTCTTTTGAAACGTTTCCTGTCGATAGTCTTTGCTATTTTTCTGAACGTGGTTGGGTAGAGTCGTAACGGTGGCGCTTAGTGTACATAATTACGAGAAAATAAAACGACCATGAACTCAAGAGAATCTTTCAAGTTGTTTTATTTGCTCAACGTTTCGGCTTCACAGCTTCATCAGGAGCATACAGTTTGTATAATGAGCTCTATCACTCATATTAATAATATGATAATATCTGTGATAATAGAAATGACCACTTGTAAGATATACTCTTATGCGAGGTTTAATTCTTAAAATATAACCGTCTTAATTTGAGTGATAGAGTTCGTTACAGAAAATGTATACTCTCTATGTTGGGCAAATAAATCAACTTGAAGGACTGTTCTTTGGAGATGTCGATCGATTTATCTATTAGTAAACGATGTTTATTGTTATGTAGAAAATCTTCTGAAAAGCATTAAGCTTAAGCTTGAATGTATATGTAACTCTTTTTATTAAACAAAAAACTGCTATAGACGTTGCAAAAAAAATTGATTGAACCACATCACATACATGCAGTCAAAGTTGTCTTGTAGAAAGCGATTATTTACAAGTTTCAAGTCCTTGTTCTTCTCCAGAAATTATGATTATTTATAGCTTTTACGAGGGTCTGTACATCATCACTGAAACTCTGGTATAAAGGTCCACTGTGAAATACAAAGTCAGAAGCTAGAAAAACGTCACTGGTCATATTTATAATACTAAACTGCTTCACCCTGATTCTGTTTCCTTTCAAGCCAGCTATGTGAAGCGTGTGTTCATAACGAATTATTTCAGTTCAACCAGGTGAGTGAGTGGAATCTGGCAACACACAGAGAGCTAATGTGTCACTAGGAGACAACTAAGGAAGATTTTCCTAGTGTGCCACAAACGTTTGGAGCATTTTGAAAATACTACAAAGCATTTATATAAAGTTATTTTCACGTGGTTTTCTGTGTAAATGCATACAATTTGAGATTTAATTCATCAATATTAGAAAACAAGGGAAAGTTTAGAAAATATAATATAATATTCCAGGTTTAGGCTTATTACTCAATAATTAGTGCTTCGAATCACTAAGTTAGGGGTGAATTCATATTTAGAGAGCTTTGATCTCTTGTTTTTGGTACGAGGTTTGTGGTGTTTGTAAACCTATATTAAAGACCTAATGTCGCTAAGACTCAACCCGAAAAGTGTAATCAGGCTAACTGCAGCGCTCCAAGTGGCAAGTTTGATAGAAAGTGACTGTACTGATGATTCTGACTGTTTCTCACTTTTTACATACATAAAAGCTAACAACTTCAGCGAACTCAATTCCAGGTTGGCTTCTCTGTTTAATAAACATACTAGTTATGGACTTAAATAAGTCTTCCCAATATTTGCTACACTTACTGTCTGTTTAATAAACATACTAGTTATGGACTTAAATAAGTCTTCCCAATATTTGCTACACCTCCCGAATTTTTCTACGCACGTTAAGAACAGGTCACCGAGAGTAAGCATGATAATTCAATTTTAACATGATAAATTTTGTGCTATTTACAGATACAGGAACTTTAACTTTCGTGGTTATCTTTCCTGTTATTGTATACTCAAACAGTGTTCAAGCATCACTGGTGTTTCATGTTGGCGAGGAGTGTGTAAGACTAGTGGAATGTCGAGAAGAAAAATGTCTCAAAAATGTTTTAACCTTCAGCCACTCTCTACATCAATGGTGGAAATCCTCGTCTCGCATGCGACCCCCTGTGGAGCAATCTGAAACCACCCACATCCTATATATATATAGATAGATAATTTTTATTCAAGTGTATCAATTTTGGCTTATGGTTGGTAAATGTGGTCTTGTAAGTGGGGTGTGTGAGGACCACAAGAGTAGCACGTGGAATAAGCTATATTGCCTACCATACATCTATGTGGAGGTAAGATTGCGCCATGACCTAAAAACAAATTATTTTTCTAATTCTAAGAGGTGTACTGACAGAAATGGTAGAATCGTAAGATTCTGAAGTTAAATCATTTGTATAGTGTAAATACACATGGTAAATATCAGCTCTGCATAATATCGAATGTTTTACTGTGGAGTTAAATCTGTGTTTCAACAATTTCTTACCTGTTTTAATGGTGTATTTTACAATTGATAAACATGCTGATATCTATGCTTGTTTTATAAACTCCAGAAAAAGATATTCAATCTAATATGGAAGCGTACTTTCTGTATTTTTATCATGTGTTTACTGCAAACAATTTCAAGTGCTTGGATATAACATATTTTACTTTATCATGTTTAATTTTCAAGACTCACAACCTTCTTAAAACATTCTCCATTACTTTAGTGTGAACAGTACACAAAGATTAGATTATTTCATCAGTCGACATGATCTGATATCAAAAAGAAGAAGAAAAAATGCTATCAAAATCGTTCCTAAATCGCACGGCTCAATTTCATTACGGCTGTAGAGGTAATGAGGGTGCCATGTCTTCCAAATATTAGTTATAAATCAGAAGAGGGCGCTTTGCTATAAAGCATTAGAAATTACATTTTTATTATTTTCTGAATAATAGACGTACTAATAATGTGGCAAATAAATGATTAAATAGACAATATTAATATTGGGCCTATTAAAAAAAGGAGCTTGATAGAAGATTAAAAAAAAACATAACATTGTCATAATTTTCATAACTTTATATAATTGATACTTGAAACCTTCGGAACTTGGTGAAACTCCATAATTACAGAATTGAGGAAAAACAAGAAAATTGTACGTTTTACAAATAGATCATTTATTCATGACCATGGTTTCGTCAGTAAAGGCATCGTCACGATGGTCGTGAATAAATGATCTATTTGTAAAACGTACAATTGTCTTGTTTTTCCTCAATTCTTCAATAACTTTCTTATTCAGAACCAAATCGCAAGACCTGGTTTTGTTAGGATTCAAATAGTCTTGTAAATCTTACTCATTCCCGAGGAATCGGCCTTATAACAGAACGATTTGAAAACTACAATGTTTTCTAATGAGATTTACACCCAAAATGCTATGATTAAATGGAACAACTACCATGACAATCAGGTAAATAAAATTGTCCTAAAGAGAGCTTACCAGAAAAAAGAAGTTTTCTAAGAAAAAAAAGTAAATGGGCAAATATTAATTATAGATAACAGGACTAACTTAGTTTGCTATGAAAAAAATGTTCAACCGCCATTATTTAGATTATCCGTCTGAAAATGGTTTTTACCGCAAAATATTGGCTCATATGGATCTATATTCGTCTTCTAAGAATCAGTTTACATTCGACACTGTATATACGTCTCGTTGTTAGTTTTTTGATGCATAAGTAGGACGACAGTTTCTTCTATGGAACAGTTTGCAGTTTTGATTATTTTGTATACCGTACTCAATAATCAAAGTTTCTTTGAAACACTATCGGTGCAGATTAATTATCATATTGAAATATAGACCACCCATTCTGCTTTCTACTGTCTAGACTAACACTCTGTGGTATGGCATTGATCAGAGACCTCTAACGTCCAGGTATAACAGCTTCTTCTTGTTGACTTCTTGATCGACAAATGGCATGACATGTTTAGCAGGCGGCCACTTCCGGTCCAACGTGTTCAAACAGCATTGGTCCTTAGGAAACCACATCGTTTCGTCGCGACCACTTTTCTTTACCTCAATACAGCTAAAACACAGTCCATCATAGGCCTTGTCTACTTTAATGATCCAAAGCCCAACGCTAATGGTATAACCACAAATGGCGTGTGGGCTACGAGCGGGAGACCCATTATTATACAGAAGTAAGTCAACATTACAACAGGAAATGAGAGTATTTCCTTTAAAAGCTACATAGCCTAAACTAAACATAAGCTATTCATATTTATACACAAAACTGTGCCATCTGATTTCTTGTCGAAGTCAGGCTAATGATATTGAAACCGCATTTATTCAGTCCTTACAATTAATGGGCGTCTGCAACAATTATTATTTCGCTGTTTTTTGTCAGTTAATTTGCTGAAACCAAGCGTAGCCAAATAACCAAGTGATTTACGCTCGCAATTTATGCACACATAAAAAAACGAAAACTGTAAAAAGAGTGCAAAGATACGATCACAATTTAATGTTTGCTTCCTTTAAACCATGTTACGTGCAAAATATGAACACTTGTGTTCCTATAGAACTACCAGTTCTATGAGATTTGAGCTACGTTGTAAAGAACTCCGAAAATTACGGCACAATTTAAGGATCTCAGTTTTTGAGATAATATTTAAAACAATCGAAATGTAATCATTTTTGTGTCACAGGAATGTAAATACAAAACATGTTAAAACGCCAATATGGTAATTTGTCCATTAATAAAATGGACAAGATGTCAGAATATCAAGAAATTGCTATAAAAGGTCGCTCACTTTAATGATAATTCGCCCTTTGAACACCAGAGGTACCGTTGTAAACTTAAATTGTTTGTCTGTTTTAGCGCAAAGTTATACAGTTGGATAGCTATGCTCTATTCACCATGGGGAATCAAACTCTAGGTTTTAGCGTTGTAAGTCCGTAAAATTGCCACTGACACACAGGGAAGTGGGAAACTGAGAGGGTAAATCAGGCTCAGCTAGTTGAGAGAAAATTAATTAAAAACTCCTGAATATGTATAAGAAAACATTGGTTCAACAGATAATCTAAGCCAAGCGTTTATACTAATTAAATGAGGATAACAATACCATCTATTGGCTCTACATGTCGTACGTAATACACAAACTGATATTTGATATAATATCAATAAATTAAGATGTTGCTGGATGTTAACACACTTGAGCAATTTTATACTTGTATGTGTGATGATAATAATAGACTTGAGCAATTTTAATCTTAGATGTGCCATGATACTAGTAGACATTAAACGCTTTAATTTTAGATGTGCCATGATACTAGTAGACATTAAAAGTTTTAATCTTAGATGTGTCATGATACTAGTAGACATTAAATATTTTAATCTTAGATGTGCCATGATACTAGTAGACATTAAAAGTTTTAATCTTAGATGTGCCATGATACTAGTAGACATTAAAAGTTTTAATCTTAGATGTGACATGATACTAGTAGACTTGATATTTGTTTCTTTTAATAAAAGCTAATAAACGACTTATCTTAATACAAAGAATAAATAACCTGAAGTTATTAAAAACAAATATAATTTCTGATATTTAAAGGGTATTTCTATCGATTTATGAAATGTTTTCGGAATAGTAAAACGTTTAAATGAACGCAAAATCGTTATTTTTATTTTGTAACACCTGGTAGCAGGTATGGCGTATTGTTTAGAACATTTTGTTTAACGCCAATTGTCAGCAAACGAGAAATACCGCATGAAACACGAAAGCAGAGAGTGCATTAACGGTGAATATAAACCGCACTATATCGATGGCTCAGTACTGTAGAGTAATTATGGTATTTAACGAATTTCAGCTTTTTGTAAGGAGTTGAAACTAGGCCATTATGCTGTAGTACTTTATACATCTATTGAAAAAACTACAGCTATTGAATGAATAAAACCATGATCATCCAAAGTACCATGGTTGGTCAAAAGTCTTTGAGCTTTTATAAATCATAATTATCAGGTTTCAGCTCTCGTTAACTCGGCTGTATCATGGGTGCATTGATAACGGTTGTGGCAACTATGGAGTCAGGGCTGTCAGTAGTTGGGCGGAGTTGACGTTTTAGATAGTCGTAAAGTCTAAACCCAACGTCATGATGTATGACACTTGTAATTATCTGGGACTAAAAGTGCGTGACACTAGCGCGTGAGAGAGACAGTTTGCCAATCCAGAGTCTCATACACGCCATGTTTCGTGTTGACATATGCCGGTTGATGTGTTGTCGTGTGTTCTTCCTTCTGGCTTGAATTGACTCAAGAACAAAAGTCGATATAAAGAAATTGGACGTGACCTGATAAATGAAGAAAGCTCTGTATTTGAGAGGGCAGAATATAAACCTTTTCAAGATCCTTTGTAGGTTTATCCTTCTCTGTGTTACAACAGAAAGTTCGGTCAACTTATATATACTACATACAGATAAACAGCATAGGTGGTTGTTTCGTGCATGACACTGAAACTATTCTACACGCAGAAAACCATTATAAGCGGTTGTTTCTTGCATGACTATGTATCATTAATACATACAGATAAACAGTATAGACGGTTGTTTTGTCTATAGGTGGTTATTTTTTGCATGACTATGAACCCATGTAATATACAGATAAACAGTGTAGGCGGTTGTGATTTGGATGACTACGTACCCATAATCAATACAGGTGAACATTATTGGCGGTTGTTTCTTGCATAACTACATACCCATGATACATACAGATAAACAATATAGATGGTTGTTTCATGCATAAAAAAGAAGCTTTTTGTTTATGAAAAATCTATCTCATTTGTCTTCAGATTACCTAGTAAAAACATGTAAAATGTTTTCCATTGTCATACAATTTTAGTTACACCAAAGTCTGTTACATAGTAAAAACATGTAAAATGTTTTCCTTTGTCATACAATTTTATTTACACCAAAGTCTGTTACATAGTAAAAACATGTAAAATGTTTTCCATTATCATACAATTTTATTTACTCCAAAGTCTGTTACATAGTAAAAACATGTAAAATGTTTTCCATTGTCATACAATTTTATTTACACCAAAGTCTGTTACCGAAGTATTATATTTCTCTGAATGGAGATAATTTTCTTCTATAATTGCTTCTTTAAGTTTTATTATATTTATACACGTGTTTTCCTCTTATACATTTAGCCTATTTAACTGAAAACTCTTGCATGATCCAAACTGTTTCTCGTCGATTATGCCTTGTGGAATTTAGTTTTACTGTTTAACGTTTGTATTTAACCCTTTCGTTGCGTTGTGCCGTAAAGCCTACGGCGTAATATTGTTTGAGTGTGTGCCTTGTGGCTTAGAATCTATGACACTTACTAATCTTCTTTCCCTAAATCCACGCACAGGTGTATTTATTTGTCTTGGCTACGCATATAATGCACCCCAGGGGATGTATTTATTTTTCTTGGCCACATATATAATTAATCCCAGGGGATGTATTTATTTTTCTTGGCCACACATATAATGCATCTCAGGGGATGTATTTATTTGTCTTCGGCTACGCATATAATGCACCCCAGGGGATGTATTTATTTTCTTGGCCACACTTATAATGCATCTCAGGGGATGTATTTATTTTTCTTGGCCACACTTATAATGCATCTCAGGGGATGTATTTATTTTTCTTGGCCACACTTATAATGCATCTCAGGGGATGTATTTATTTGTCTTCCGCTACGCATATAATGAATCCCAGGGGATGTATTTATTTTTCTTGGCCACACTTATAATGCATCTCAGGGGATGTATTTATTTGTCTTCGGCTACGCATATAATGCACCCCAGGGAACTCCTGAAGGTAGTGTGGATCATATGACCAAGACATATGACTACCGAATATGTTTAGCATGATAACGAACTTTCACAAAAGATTTAGAATAGAATCCTGGGGTTTCTCCGACATTCACTGCTTTACTTTTGCCGCTGTATATCGCTGTTTAAGCGTTTTAATGTGCATAGTTTATTCATTATTCTCTAGCATTTCTATTCCTATGTAACAACTATATGTATTTTGTTCTTACTTTATTTAAAACAAACAAACATGTATTATAGTTTATTAAGTTTTCATCTGGTAATATGTCCTTCCCCTCTTTAAGAGTTGTAATCCCAATTGTATAAAAATGCAGAGTTTTTAGTAGCAATTACTTTCTTAAATCTTAACCAATTATCTTTCATTTGTTTAGGATATTCACGCAAAGGGCAATTTGCTCTTGCCGTTCCTAGTTTTGAACTGACAGAGCAATGCGAAGGTATCAGCTAATAAACAGACTAACGGACAACTCTTTGGCTATTGTTATCGAATAATATGATTTGACCGTCACCCCACAGTCCAAAGCGCGGAGCACGAAGTTGAAGCAACGGGGTACAAACCATGAACTCACAGTTTCATAGTCCAGCACGATAGCCACTCTGCTCCGCCTGGTCCAATTATCTTTTTTTCATATTATTTGTGTGTGTGTGTGTGTTTTAAACTCCATATATCCTATACATAAAGAACGAAAGCGAATATATTTTTGTAACGAAATAAAACATTTAATGCTTCATAATGTATATTATTCCTTACACTGATGAAAATAAAAAGACGTTTATTTTTTTACGATTTTAATTTCAAATTTTCATATGAATAAAAAAAGTATTTAATTTTAAGAAATTTTACTATGATAAAAGTAGCTTTAAATAAAATCTATGAAAATGACCTGTGTCTAGATGAAGACTTCAGACTTCTGTAAATAAAGGAACAACATTTTCTACCACTCTGCTTTAGATGCTAAGGCTGAAACTGTGAGCAGTATGACGACGTTTTCTACCACTCTGCTTTACATGCTAAGGCTGAAACTGTGAGCAGTATAACGGTGATACATAAACCCTGCTAAGTAGTATGGTTCCGGTAAACACCGAGTTCTGAAATACTGTAATGTCCAAATCTGTAAGAGAATTCGAATATGATTGGAATTATGTACAGCATAAAATGACATCATGGTATTTTGAGAACAACTCTCGTGTTCAAAACTTACTGATATATTTGAATTGATCTGTTTAATATGTTGGAAAATGAATGACAAGCACGTAAAATATACAATTTTTGCATTTATTTCTGCTATACACAATTGACTTCTTGAAACGTCACTTTAAGTTCCAGTAAGTTTTACAATAACTTTTATTTTTGTGAATTTACCTTTAGATAAGTTTCACAAATGCTTTTACTTCTGCGAAATATGTCTTGTCTCCTGCTAACTTTTACAATCACTAATACTTCTGTGAACCTTCTGCTGAATTTCAAAAGAATTGTTACGTCTGTGAACCATCGCCTTATCTTCTGTTAAGTCTCAAAACTGCTTTTACTTCTCTGAATCCTTGTCTTCTTTCTTCTAACATTCTCAAACATTTTTACTTCTGTGAACTTTCATTTTGCCTTCTGCTAAAATTTAAAAACACTTTTATTTCTGTGAATCTTCGTTCCGACTTATGCCAAGTTCCACATGCACTTGTCTTTCTGTGATTCGTTGCCTTATATTCTTCTAACTCTCACAACCGCTTTTACTTTACTGAATTCTTGCCTTGCCTCTGTGAATTTTCATCTTGTCACTTTGATTTCTGTGAATCGTCTTACCTTCTACTAAGTGTTATACTAAAGTTTTCACTCCTGAGATTTTTGTACTTTTTTTCTGTTAAGTTTAAACAAGAGCTCTTTCATGGTTAGCGCTTTTACAAGGATTCCTAAAGTTAACACAAAATAAATAAATGAGTCGAAATAATTAGACTCTGCAGAAGAAACCAAAGCCAACTAAGTTTACTGAAAGCTTGACTACCATAAAATTCCTACATTGTTATTGGATTCAGGTACTACAAATCGTGATGAGGTAAAAAAGATGGCATAAGTTGTTTTTTTCTTGTCTATTTCATACCAGAGCTTTTGGCCTTTACTTCCTAGTACGGGGGTGGGTGGGTTTATGGGTATCTTCCGGTTACATAAGAAATAATGCTGTTACTGCAGAGCCGGAAAGTTTTGGAACATTAGATGGATATCAATCACCATTAGGCTTAGCGCGTCCAGACAGCAGTAAAAGATAAAACATGTGATAACCTGACAGACCGTGAAGTCGACTTTTAACATCTTACACTGGTAAGAGCTTTCACCAGAACATTATCGTCAACATCTCGTCAACTTTTCTACACTGAATGCAACGCGTGCTTTTGTACCATCACTTTACTTTTGGCCTGGCTACAGTTCAACTGAGCTTGCTGGTCGTTTAAACACGAACCAGGGTTTTTTGTTATTAAACTTACAGCTAACTGTCTAGACTCTTCTAACATACATGACAATCTTTAACAATGAGTTAAAACTTCAAGAACAAAAATGGACTGATAAAGAAATACCCGAAATAAAAAATTACTGTCTGGAGATAATTTGTCTTAACACGGTAATGTTTTTATTTCATTTCAATAATGGCTAATGGTAAGTCAAAAGTAATAGGTAATTAGATAAGGATTTTAATAAAATATAATTAATCACTTTTTTACTGTTCTTGTCTTTGTGTGTTTTAAATAAACCAGACCAAATACAGTATTAACCGACCCAAATAAACAAATATCCTTCTAAAACTGAATGAAATCTTTCATGATCATGAAATTTTAAATTCGAATTCCTAGAGGACTTTATTCCCTGTTAGAAAAACATTGATACTAATAATTTTAATGTACTGGTTCAAGTATAATGTTAAGTCCACATGTGTGGGTTAACTATAAAGCGCAATCTGTTTATGTTTAAAGTCTCTAGCCCAAATCTCGTTGTTTACAGTACTGGGCCGGGCGTGACTTAGGGTTTAGCGTGCCAGATTGTGGATATAAAGGTCTACAATTCTCGTCCCATTACTGCAAATATATATTTAGATATCGCTTCCCACAAAATGGGGCGGTGTGTGCGTCAACAAAGTGAAGGTTAAAGCCCAAAGTTAAACCCAAGTGTTGGCGATAGAAACTGTTGACTAGCCGCCTTCCCTCTAGTCTATCAGTTCAAATTAGGGACGGCTAGCGCAGACCTTGTGTAGCTTTGTGCAAAATTCAAAAGAAACAAATAGCTTACAGGACGTACTGTCAAGGGACCTTTCCTGCTAATGTGTTTCCAACAGCTCAAGCTAGTGTTGCAGTGAAAGCAACCGGTAACAGGTAAACAACATATAGATACGCTAAACATTATTTATCAAATTTACTCAATACAAATCAATTTATATCAAAAATAAAGAGAGCTTTGTGCATCAAAATGAAACCTGCATAACTTATTGGAAAGATGACGCTCTCTATGACCTTATTTCTTACATTTAAAAAAAACAACAGAGATATATAAATAAATGGCACAACGCTTATAGGCCCAAAACAAGTTTATTCAAGGTTTTTTAGTTTAAGTGGTTTGTTTCTTATATTAAAGCTGTTGTCGTTTTTCATGCTTAAATTTAATACTTAGCTGTCGGTTATTAAGTGATTTACGTGCAAAATGTTTATTGATTTCTTTTTTGGTTTTTGCTAAGTAAGGTTTGTTTAGCCTCAGCTTTAAAAATTTCTTAAATTATTACCAGGTTATCTTGTCTGTTAAAATTAATTTCTGTTTAGATTAATTAATTCAATTTTTACACTCTACTCTCCATTCTGGAGCTAAGATATTAGGTCAGCTGAGATTGGTTTTCTAAAGCACATATTTCGAACTTTTACCCCCAACCTGATTGATTGATCACCAGTCTACATTTCCATTACTAGCATTAACGGCCAACAATATATCTACACAAGTATAATAATACTGTCCGTTGTCTTTTGTATGTCCATGTAACTACTTGGCAGGGTGTGAATGGATATTTCCCCAAATTAATATGGAGGTTCATTAGGTCCATGCGGGTGTACATGCAAAATTTGAGTTTTGCAGTTTGAGTTTTGCGGTTTTTATGGGCGTTTTTGTGTTTTTACCACTACATCGCCCCCTGTTGATGGATCTTCACCAAATTTGGTATGGAGGTTCATCAGGTCTGTGAAAAGATACATACAAAGTTGCGGTTTCACATTTTGTGTTTTGCAGTTTATATTAGTATTTTTGCGTGTTTTTTTATTTTTATTTTTTTACAATTACATATAAAGGAAGCAACTTTTCATGTTCTAAGACAACCTTTCATTAACCATGAATTTACATTACTTCCATCCAGGGGACGAGTACTTCAGCTAGCGTGTTCTTATAATAGTAAAGGCCTAAGTACCCTAAACCAAATTTGGTGGAGATCCATCTACAGGGGCCCAAGTAGTGATAAAAAGCGCAAAAAACACTCATGAAAATCGCAAAATTTAAAATGGTTCTCCTCATACTCTAATAACCTCCGCAAGGCGACGTGACATGTTGTCGATGAGGTTACTGATGTAATCCACCGTAATTTCTTCCCAACTTGTCACTAGAACCGGTGGCGACACGTACTGTACGATGTTTTGGCATCGTTTATTACCGGTGGCGACACGTATTGTACGATGCTTTGATTCCGTTTATTATCGGTGGCAATACGTATTGTACGAAGCTTTGATTCCGTTTATTACCGGTGGCAACACATATTGTACGATGTTTCGGTACTGTTTATTACCGGTGGCGACACATATTGTATGATATTGTAAAGTTTTATGTTTTGCCTCTTACAACACTTTATGTAAAGAATTGACCAAATAACTGGGTGAAGTGACTAATTTTGAAGTAAAATTCATAGTGATTAAAATAGCAATAAATAAATTTATTTGCAATATTAAGGGACTGAGAACCAATAGAAAGTAGCAATAACATAAAGGGTGATGCATTAACACCTAGGTAACCGGCTCTGTTATCATTAATCTATTCAGAAATCAACTAAAAATAATAGTTATTAGGACTGGTTTATAATTTTTTTTTTTACTTTTTATAGTAAATATGAAACTGTACATCGGGTTAAGCTCTCGTTCACGGACAATACATTATGGAAATTTTAAGGGCGTTAGTTACTTGGTTTAAGTAGCTAATTGCGACAGTGACGTAATGGGTGACCAGTTGATACGATATTATGTCATATGGATAGACCTCTGATGATTCGCGTCATGATTGGAGTCATGCTGGTGATGAAACAAGATGGAACTGCCACTGTCTGATACGCCTATTGTATCTGATTCATGCCAACGAATGGGAAAGTCAAGTAGTGTAGTAAAACTGTATGAAGCAAGCTGCGAGATTGTGGGTTTTGTTTATATACAAGATAACCAAACACCTGTGATATCTCGAGAATTTCCAGCGATGCAGAGAAGTTATGACCTGCTATGAGTGCAGTACCTAAGTTGTGACTTGTTATGACTAAACAACTACTAAGTTGTGACTTGTTATAACTGCAATACTTAAGTGTGACCTTCTTTGACTAAACTACTACTAACTACAACATTGAAAACTGAACTGCCTACCTGATACATTTGTTTCTATGCTTCATTGTTACACCAATAATCTCAGAATATTCCATGATAACATGTACTGTGTGCCAATTATTACTTGAACTGTCTTACCTTTATGTGCGACATTAGGTGTGGTTTATTAATGTCAATGTTTCCATTGGCGTGTGACGTTTAGACAGTGCTTCTCACTGCCTAAAGGAAAGAATCAAGAAATATGCTACATATAAATCCAGTCTCACTTTTAACACCAGTATTAGCATGTCCTGTTTAAAAATATCTAATAACCTTGTTCAACAATAATATTTCTAACTAAGTGCCTGAAACAATATTGAGTGCTTTAATAATTTGAAATCCACAATTGAACCGTAACAGTTTCAGTTTTGCCCATATTGTTTAGTCTATGAATTCTTTTCTTAAAGTTTTGTATATGATAAAAAGGCTTTGTTTCTGTTAAACACTCATTTTCTATATAAATATAATAGTACTGTTTGTTGTATGTCCATGTAACTACTTCGCAGGGTGTAGATGGAGCTTCACCAAAATTGGTATGGAGGTTCATTAGGTCCATCCAGGGGTACATGTAAATTTTCAGTTTTGCATTTTGCAGTTTTGTGTTTTTTTTACAATTACATATAAGGGAAGCAACATTTCATGTCCCAAGATAACTTTTCATTAATCATGAATTTACATAACTTCCGTCCAGAGGACGGTTACTACAGCTATTATATATACATATATATATATATATAATGCATATTTTAATAGTTTAAACGTAGATTGTGGAACAAATATAAGCCTGCAGTGTTTGAACAAAGTATTAGTGAATAATAAGTTGATTGATAAGTATAATTATGCTCGTGAATATTTAGTGTGGTAATGTACCATACTAGTTTATATTATTAAACACCTAATATGATAACGCTTCGTTATCAGACTGGTGATCAACCAATAACCCGCGACTCAGAGGTCATAGGAGGTTAAAAATCCGTAATATATTCCATATTTTTACTTATTACAACCTAGTTTTTGACTTTTCTTTACATTCCAGAAGCTCATATAGCTATACTATATTATCCTGCTAACAACAGAGTATGAGGTATGAAATACCTATTCATACAATGAGTATAACTTAATTGTCAGTGAGAGTAGTCATGTAGTCACTAAAGTTTTTTCTTTCTCTTCTGGGGCCCGGCATGACCAGGTGGTTAGGGCCCTCGACTCGCAATCTGCGGGTTCGAATCCCTGTCCCACCAAATATGCTCTCTCTTTCAGCCGTGGGGGCGTTATAATATGACGGTCAATCCCACTATTCGTTGGTAAAAGAGTAGCTTAAGAGTTGGCGGTGGGTGGTGATGACTAGCTGCCTTCCCTCTAGTCTTACACTGCTAAATTAGGGACGGCTGGCGCAGATAGCCCTCGTGTAGCTTTGTGCGAATTTCAAAAAACAAACAAACAAAATAACTTTCCCTTCTGTATACATTCTCCTTTTCATTCTTTTAACCATGTAGTCACTAAGATTTTTTTTCTTTTCTTTCACTATCCATTTTCTTTCTCAGCCCTTAACCAACAATACTTTAAATAATTTACAGGATTTTTACAAACTTTAGTTTTATTCACGTGCTGACGTGCAATGATTGTTTGATTCACTTCTTCATTCGATCTTAATCCCATCTAGTTCTGGGGTCGGCCGCTCGAGTATATTGTATTAGTCAAGATTTTTTATAGTAGGATAGCTGCCTCATTAGCATGTTCGGGGACGATCATTCGAATGCGGGACCAGGCCGTGCCAAGTCTCTTCTGCTACTTCCTCTTCAGCACTATAAAATACTGATTAAAAGTAATAATGTACTCTTAAAAATTATGTTTGTTTCAGTTGTGTACAGAAAAATTGGAATTGAGCCCCATTTTGTCTCTGGATATTTTCTGAGATGCATAATTTGTTAAAATATTAAAAGTAATAAGTATGTTTTTTTTTTGTTTTTATGTACCTTATTGAGATTGTAAAACGCATTTAAATTTCTAAATGATTTTATTATATTTCATGCACTAGAAATGTGGAACGTGGGTTAGTACGTTTACACTTTCGAATAAGCGTATTATTTGCTATGCTTTTATGTTATCTTGAAACAAGAAAATTTCTCACATTTTTTAAGGTTTACATTTAAAACCATATTTGTTCATGTAATGGTTTCATTCTAAGATACATTTAGAACAGAGTATGGCGTTTCAAGCCCTAACATTTAGAACAGAGTATGGCGTTTCAAGCCCTAACATTTAGAACAGAGTATGGCGTTTCAACCCTAACATTTAGAACAGAGTATGGCGTTTCAAGCCCTAACATTTAGAACAGAGTATGGTGTTTCAAGCCCTAACATTTAGAACAGAGTATGGCGTTTCAAACCCTAACATTTAGAACAGAGTATATCGTTTCAAGACCTAACATTTAGAACAGAGTATGGTGTTTCAAGCCCTCTTGAAACACCATACTCTGTTCTAAATGTTCCTTAACATTTAGAACAGAGTATGGTGTTTCAAGCCTTAACATTTAGAACAGAGTATGGTGTTTCAAGCCTTAACATTTAGAACAGAGTATGGAGTTTCAAGCCCTAATTATCTCTTTCACTGAGTTTTTCTCTTCTACTTCTCTATTTACTCATATATATTTATAACTTGTTGCTAGTGTTTTGAAAGCTCTAATTTCTCACCGTTAGATGTCCTACTTAACTGTAGAGGTTGAAATTTTGGGTATCTATAATCAGCCAAAACATAACAGCGATACGATGAAAAAATTAATTGAGCTGAAAAATTCATTTCTTTGCGAATTCTAAAACTTTACCAAACCAAAAATTAAGATAATTGCCATTTTTGTATACGATAAGTCGGAACTAAAATATTTTCTTTAGATGTACGAAATAGGCTTCCTTTAAATTACTATTCCAAATTCTTACAAAATAAGTAGAAGATTGTTCCTTAATATTTTGACCATTTTACCAAATGTTAAACTGTAACATTGGTTCAACGTAAAACAAGCACATCACACTCATACTAGTACAGGTTATAATATGAAAGGTTAGTATCCAACTTTTGTTGTATATGGTGATGAACATATTATATAGTTGCACTTTAATTCAAGCTTTGCCGCTTACGAAGAATAGTAGAATTGTTTCATGTTATTTGTTCTTATAAAGCCAACATGTTTTAACAATTTCAGCAGATCCTACAGTTGATACACACACACACACACATACTTGTGCTTCTTTTGTAATGAGCTGCAAATCTCTCAATACACTAAGTACGTTCTAGTGAGGACACAAGGAGGAAATAACATACTTAACCTCCAGAAACTACATCCGCCCCCTGATTGTCGGGTGCAACCCTACAACTACTTATGTTGCGTTCTATAAAGTTTTTCGCTAAAAAAGTTATCCCATAGTCAGAGTGACCTCTGGCAAACGTTGGACAAAAATGTGGCGTTTATCGATGATTGGACTGTTGGGCAGCAATAACCCAGTTCTCTGAAACGAAGCGAACATCGTGAATTGAAAGTCTTGTTAAATTAAGCATGAATACTGAAGTAACCTCGCTGATCTCAGCACACGTGCCCGCACTCCATGCTCTTCCGCTCCCGGATATGGCGACAATCATTCTTCCTTCTGAAGAGCTCTGCTGGCCTCTTTTGGATCGTTTTCTGACAGTATTATACGATAAATACACGTTTATGAAGATTTCTCACTGAGAGAAGAGACCGCACCCGCATGGAGTAGAAGAGTCATCGGGCTAGAAACGGCGAGGCCTAGCCAGACAGCTCGGCTGACTCAACTTCCTGCTAGCAAGTATTCCCACCCTATCGATTGGAGGAGAAGTACGGACACCCCGGTGATTTGAATCCCTGTCCCCCATCATTATATACCATATGCAACCACTCTTCATGGCCAAAAGTCCTATTTGTGCTACATCAACACCGCTAAACTGCTTGCTTTGACATTATTACTGTCAGCCGAGCCAGGACTGTGATGACTTTTATAAACGTGATTGACACACATTTATATATATTCGAGTATATCTTCTAAAGTTTTATGGTACTCACTGACTGATACTAATGTGTGTCATACAAAAACATGTATCTAAAAAAAAGTATGCGTTTACCAAAATGGTAAGCGACGAACATAACCATTTCTATATTCTACTTGACGTTTTTAAGCATATTATTGTTTCTATATTCCGCTAGCCTAGTTAATCCAACAAATGATTTACTTCACTTCAAAACCAGCAGTTGAGCGTATAATCCACTAGCCTAGTTAATCCAACAAATGATTTACTTCACTTCAAAAACAGCAGTTGAGCGTATAATCCACTAGCCTAGTTAATTCAACAAATGATTTACTTCACTTCAAAAACATCAGTTGAGCGTATAATCCACTAGCCTAGTTAATCCAACAAATGATTTACTTCACTTCAAAAACAGCAGTTGAGCGTATAATCCGCTAGCCTAGTTAATCCAACAAATGATTTACTTCACTTCAAAACCAGCAGTTGAGCGTATAATCCACTAGCCTAGTTAATCCAACAAATGATTTACTTCACTTCAAAACCAGCAGTTGAGCGTATAATCCACTAGCCTAGTTAATCCAACAAATGATTTACTTCACTTCAAAAAAAGCAGTTGAGCGTTTAATCCGCTAGCCTAGTTAACCCAACAAATGATTTAATTTACTTCAAAAACAGCAGTTGAGCGTATAATCCGCTAGCCTAGTTAACCCAACAAATGATTTAATTTACTTCAAAAACAGCAGTTGAGCGTATAATCCACTAGCCTAGTTAATCCAACAAATGATTTATTTCACTTCAAACAGTAGCTGAACAAATCACTTTTACTCCAGAAGTAAAATAAATGTTATATGAGATTAAATATTTACTTTTAGTTGGGATATTGGGTTCGTGAACACATTCTTCTAGGGATAAGCTTTATAAGCAACATTGATTGTGGAAAGCGTAACTGTAAAAAATAAATATGACATTTGAGAACTCTGTTTTTTAATTAGGGCACGTGAAACTCGAAGTTGATAAAGGCTACAACACGTTTCTAAATTTGTTTTTCATCTTTCCACCATTAACGCATGAAAATGCGTGAGAATTATCTGCAATAACACATTAACACACGAAACAACGTAAATCTTCTCAGGTAGCACATAAACTTATATGAACTTACATACTTACATTTCTTTGAAATAACGGATTAGCACATGGATCCACATGAAAACTCACACTAGGCATCAAAGCACATAAACTTTGTAAAATGTTGCATTAAACATAGAAACTTATAAGATAATAGATTAACACATGAAAAATAAAAAAATCATCTCAAGTAACGTTTTTTTTATTTTTTATCTCACTACTTGATTTGACATGAAAGAAATTTTTCTTTAATGGAAGCTTTTTTTACTATATTGTATCAAAACGTAAGCACTAATAGATTCTAAGAGCCTATAGTGAAAGTATTGTTTGTTTGTAATTAAGCACAAAGCTACACAATAAGTTATCGTTGCTCTGCCCACCACGGGTATCGAAACCCGGATTCTAGCGTTGTAGCTCCGCAGACATGCCACTGTGCCGCTAGTGAAAGTAAAGAAGAATGTATTGCACTAAGTCAACCACATTGTATCTGATATATCAAGTGCTGACGAGGCATTTCGCTCAATACTATAAGGTTCTTCAGACCGACTGTGATACGAGAGACAGTAGTGGTTGAGATGCTATTTATATTATCTGCACGAACAACTATTATGGTATGAACTAAATTAATTAACGAAGTGTAATTTTTATCAATTTTCTTTCAGTCATTTATAGTACAGAATTAGTGTAATTATTAATAATAAGTATTAACACGGCATTTTAATATTAACTGTTTATCGTAATTATTTATTTTTACTTGAATGAACCTAATTGAGGATTAACACGGATCGAAAACCAGATCCGTAATTTCTCTGATCCGTTTGAGCAAACGTTCCTGTATTTTGACAGTTATCTGATCCGTTTGAGCAAACGTTCCTGTATTTTGACAGTTATCGGATCCGTTTGAGCAAACGTTCCTGTATTATGACATTTATCTGATCCGTTTGAGCAAACGTTTCTGTATTTTGACAGTTCTCTGATCCGTTCCTGTATTTTGACAGAGGATATATTTGACAAATTTGTGATTTTTCATAAGTTCCGTTAACATTCTGAAGGATTCTAGAAAAACGTTTCTTTAACCCATAAAAGTTACATCTATGTAACATCTAAACATCTGTTAAAATATACATTTCTCTTTACGTCGGTCCGTCTGTTCCTGGGGTCCGGCATGACCAGGCGGTTAGGGCGCTTGACTTGCAATATGAGGGTCGCGGGTTCGAATCCCTGTCACACTAAACATGCTCGCCCTTTTAGCAGTGGGGGTGCTATAATGTGACGGTCAATCCCATTATTCGTTGGTAAAACAGTAGCTCAAAAGTTGGCGGTGGGTGGTGATGACTAGATGCCTTCCCTCTAGCCTTTCACTGCTAAATTAGAGACGACTAGTGCAGATAGCCCTCGTGTAGCTTTGCGCAAAATTCAAAACAAACCAAACGTCTTCCGCCGGCATAGTGATATCGATCACCGGAACTGATTAACTAAGACGTGTAGAAGCGGGTTATTATGTTTTGAGTATGAAGGTTATCTTTACGATATAAGACGTTAACACAGTCAAACACGAGATTTAAAAGTAAACGTAAATAAGGGATTTAGAAAATTATTTCAAAAGGGAGGAGGAGACGATTCTTGTACAGGCATAAATTAAACTCTGCGATAATGATAAAAAGCAATATAATTTTTTCGTATGCCAGGTCTTTATATCAGTGTGTACCTCTCATAAGATTTAGACTTAAAATTTCTAAGTGTTTTGTTCTTGTTCCATATATTGGCAGCATATAAAATTAAGCTTTTACATTATGGTAAGAACATTGCTCATAACCTAGTGATCATGTAACACAAGATTATTACACTAACACTTTTAGAATGCTTCTATTCCCTAACACCTGAGATTAATATACAGAATTGTTAGTTTCTCTGAACAACCACTTAGAAAAGACGGTCTCTTTATATCACCAAGATACCAACAACTGTAGGACACACGACAGGTTTTGTTGAAACTATGGATACAAAGTGCTGGTGTAAATATATACGGGTTTCTTAAAACAAAGCTTTTTAATGTACGTTCTCTCGTTTGTTCTGTCTGTGAATTATGTAGAAGAGTGTTCTGTGCAGTTAAAGGTAACAACTACAATAATAAGTGACTACTTTAATGGCGTATTCATGTGTGGTTTAATTCGAAATTTTAAAAATATGTTGATATATAGATAGATAGATAATGGAATTTTAACGGCAAGAGAGAGAGAAATAAAATTAAAACTCTGTCAGGAGTGTCATGCTAGGATTGGAACGGTAAGAAAGGAGAGAGACTTCTTCAGTCCTTGGTGTCACTTGCCACATGCTATGATTGGATGGATAAATAATCCATACTGTTACTCATCATTTACTAGGATTTGAAAGGTAAGAATGGAGTTTAAGCCCTGCTCTCACATATACCTCATACAAGGAATTGAAGGGTAAAAAAACGGAGAAAGAGGGAATATTTTAATCACTGCTGTTATTTCCAGATACCAGCATTCTCAAATTAAGATGGTTGAGAAAATTCTCTCTGTTTTGCTTTAATTGTTTTTCAATGTCAAGTAGAATATATATAGTTCGAAGGAGAATAGTATGATGACTTTAACAGATTCATACACCAACTGGGAATTATAGAAGATGTGAGATTTGGTGGAGTCAGAACATAAAGCTACGACCCCAAGCGTATTAGAATATTCATACAGCAACTGGGAATTGTAGAAGATGTGAGATTTGGTGGAGTCAGAACATAATACTACGACCCAAAGGGTATTAGAATATTCATACAGCAACTTGGAATTGTAGAAGATGTGAGATTTGGTGGAGTCAGAACATAAAGCTACGACCCCAAGCGTATTAGAATATTCATACAGCAACTGGGAATTGTAGAAGATGTGAGATTTGGTGGAGTCAGAACATAAAGCTACGACCCCAAGCGTATTAGAATATTCATACAGCAACTGGGAATTGTAGAAGATGTGAGATTTGGTGGAGTCAGAACATAAAGCTACGACCCCAAGCCTATTAGAATATTCATACAGCAACTGGGAATTGTAGAAGATGTGAGATTTGGTGGAGTCAGAACATAAAGCTACGACCCCAAGTGTATTAGAATCTCTGGTGTTTTGAAACTTTTATGCTCTAGGAATAGTTAACTCTTAAAAACTTAACAACTGAGGCGTCAGTTTGATCGATCACGAAGGTCCATTTTCAAAGTTTCCAGCAAACATAATGTATATCATTTGGATTATAGATGCAAAATCATGCCAAATATAAACAAAAAAAGTGGCCCGAGTGTGACGTAATAGTTTTTATGCCGGTCTGCTTATCCAAAGGTACAAGGTTTGAATCCTCGATATGCTACTGGCACGGTTTTAAATTTAAGCGAATATATAAAAGCAACAGACAAATCCACTATCCAGTTAAGAGTAATTATATCGGTTATGGGGGCTGCTAAGTCGTTGCCCTCTCTTTGGTCAGCACATTCAAATTAGGATCGGCTATGCATGAATCTCCGGTCTTTGACCTGGCCATTTAGCCCATGTGTCGCATAAGGTGTCACTAAGTTGAAAATACGATGGCATTCATTATTACACTTAGCCTTGTGGTCATAAAAAAATACTGCATATATTAAATACTAAGTGTTTCGATTGTTACTAAGTGGAAAGCGTTCCGATTGTTACCAAGTGCTAAATGTTTCGATTGCCACTAAGTACCAAGTGTTTCGATTGTTACTTACTGCTAAATGTTTCGTTTGTTACTAGGTGCTAAGTGTTTCGATTGTTACTAAGTGCTAATGTTTCAATTGTTACTAAGTGCTAAATGTTTCGATTATTACTAAGTGCTACATGGTTCGATTGTTACCAAGGGCAAAGTGTTTCGATTGTTACTAATCGCTGGGTTCTTCTCTAGGCTAGCAACACATAACACCTGTTGCTTCTTGTTTAAATCCCTTTTTCACAGAGCAGAAAATTCACACGCCATATAGACCTTAACATGACAGCATCTTAAAGAGTAAACAATATACAAATCGTTTTAATCTACTTTTTGTATTCATGTAAAGTTGTTGATTGTTAAGTTTGACCCCTCAAATGTGAAACGTTCTAGAACGTTTACGAAGTTACTTCTATAAAACTTTTGTCATTTTATGGTTTGTTTTTGCGCCTAATATGGGACCTACAGAGTCGATTTTTCGTACATCTAGGTAGTAATAATACTTAATTCAAAGTCAACTTTATCTCAGGTCAAATAGGCCTGATAATAAGTCTTTGAAGTAGTTTAATGCGAGTTAAAGATTTTGTTTGATAGGTCATTACTTTAACAGGTGAGGGGGGAAGAAGTAACGTGATTTGTTTCGAAGAGGACCAATATAAACATTGTCGAATTAGATATTGATACATTTGAAAAGGGTGATGTTTTGCCTAAGTCACACAGAGCGTTTTACCAAGCGTTTATTTTTACCAGAATTATTGATGGTTGGGCTTTGCAGGCAGCTGTCGAACAATCCACTTCTTGAACGTGACTGTTTTGGACGTGCACGGATAAACATGTAGGACTTCTGGACTAAACAGCTGTCAGCGAGAAGCCGAGTCAACGAAAAGTAGGTTCCATCTTTATCATGTTGCTGAGTTAAGATTAACGACTAGAATAAATATCAGCGTAAAGGTCAAGAGCTTTAACAAAAGTTTCCATTACTGGAATTTCAAAGAGAAAAATAAACTGTTGTCTGCTATAAGGAATAATGCCCACTTCAATTTTCAATTGTAATTAGACAAAATCTACCAGAAAGATGATGTCGACTTAATATTTAAATACGAAAATATTCAGTTGATACAATAAATATTCTGACCTCAATAATAATGTATTCAAAGGTTGTATAACAGCAATGATGCAAAAAACGAAAAACAAAAAACGAACGGTTGTATAACAGCAATGATGCAAAAAACAAAAACAAAAAACGAACGGTTGTGTAACAGCAATGATGCAAAAAAGACAAAACGAACAATATTTCTACTTATCTAAACAACATAAACACTGGAAATATGCAGAGAAATATAAATACTGAATGTAATTTACTTAATAATCAACCTGTATAAGAGGTTACGAAAAATATTGTTGCTTATTAAGGTAGTCTAGTAAAAATATCGTTACTTAACAATGTAGTCTAGTAAAATTTTCGTTACTTATCAATGTAGCCTAGTAAAAATATCGTTACTTAACAATGTAGTCTAGTAAAAATATCGTTACTTATCAATGTAGTCTAGTAAAAATACCGTTACTTGACAATGTAGTCTAGTAAAAATATCGTTACTTAACAATGTAGTCTAGTAAAAGTTTCGTTACTTATCAATGTAGCCTGGTAAAAATATCGTTAATTAACAATGTAGTCTAGTAAAAATATCGTTACTTAGCAATGTAGTCTAGTAAAAATACCGTTACTTAACAATGTAGTCTAGTAAAAATATCGTTACTTAGCAATGTAGTCTAGTAAAAATACCGTTACTTAACAATGTAGTCTAGTAAAAATATCGTTACATAACAATGTAGTCTAGTAAAAATATCGTTACTTAACAATGTAGTCTAGTAAGAATATTGTTACTTAACAATGTAGTCTAGTAAATGTTTCGTTATTTTTACTAGACTACATTGATAAGTAACGCTATTTTTACTAGACTACATTGTTAAGTAACGATATTTTTACTAGACTACATTGTTAAGTAACGATATTTTTACTAGACTACATTGATAAGTAACGAAACTTTTACTTGACTACATTGTTAAGTAACGATATTTTTACTAGACTACATTGATAAGTAACGCTATTTGTACTAGAATACATTGTTAAGTAACGATATTTTTACTAGACTACATTGATAAGTAACGATATTTTTACTAGACTACATTGATAAGTAACGCTATTTGTACTAGAATACATTGTTAAGTAACGATATTTTTACTAGGCTACATTGATAAGTAACGAAACTTTTACTAGACTACATTGATAAGTTTCCTTACTTATCAATATAGTCTAGTAAAATTTGCGTTACTTATCAATGTAGTATTGTAAAAATATCGTTACTTATCAATATAGTATAGTAAAAATATCGTTACTTGTCAATGCAGTTTATATATAAACAGTAGAAATCGCAGCTTCAGATCAGTTTGGTTTAAAAACAGTTTGTTAATAGCTATTGTTTAAAAACTAAATCTTCTCTGAGATATAAAACTTCACAGGATTTTAGCCAAAATATAAACTTAGCATTGATAAGGCTAGAGTAGAAACTGAAACTTTAGGGACTTCAACGAAAGACATGGGAACTCTCTGATGTTGCTAACTTTTAACAGTGTTAATCGATTCCGTTCTCAAGTCTCCTAGTTTTCAATTTATTAAGTATCCGGATTAGATCAATCAACAAAATTTTGTTGTAACATTTTTTTTATATCAGTAGAATAGATTAGCTTAATTAGAACAGGTTAACTATTAAACACAAACGTTAGTTTTATCTACAAACACTTGTATGATAAACCCTGGCAAAAAAAAAAAAAATATACATGTTTTAAGCTAAACAAACCTTTCTTTCTACTGAGATGTTTATCATCTTTAAAGTTAAGCTATACAGAAAGAAAGATATACCTGTTTAAGTTGAGTTTCATCCAATAATTTACTGTCAGTATTCTGTTACCTTTATAATGTGAAAACACTTTTTGTAACTAGATAAAACTATGTTTGGAAACCCATTCTCAACCGTTGCGTTAAAGGCTTCTTATTTCCGATACACGTGCAGGTTCTGAAGATAGACATCGTAAAAGGCACGATTATTTTCTCAATATTCGCCAAATTTTCGCGATGACAGGTAATGTGGAAAGATGGAGATTGTGATGAAGTAATAATTTCCTGAGAGAGGATTGTGCTGGGTGTGGTACTTCGACAACACACAGTGTCCTTAAGACTTATTTCCTGTAGCTCTCAATAAGATGTTATTTCTAGAGCTGTTTGGAAACATCACAGGTAATCGGACCTAAGAGAAAAGCTTTTAATTCATTAGGCAGTCCGGACTGTCCCACCCATTCACTTAGAAAAGAAAGGGATAGATTTATCAGTGGAGGCTTTTGTCTTTAGCAGATGCTTTCCAACATCACGGTAATGTTACACAAATAAAACAAAATGGAGGAACACTACACAATAAGATATAGCTATTAGCTAGGTGATGGATTTATCTTAAGAAATGGAAGACCCTTTCAATGAAGACTTTCTCATAAAGCTGATTATCACAGCTAGGGTTTTGTATGTGTATATTAAAGACCCTAAATTTAGGGGGTCATCGACCATCTGCCACTAATGTCTAAAAAAGTAACAGAAAATGAAATGAAAATATGGGAAATCCAAAGTGAAGGTGTGCGATAAATGTATTGAGGTTAGTGTAAATATACGAAAATCCCCGAGTTTCTCGTAACTCTATAGATCATGAATAAAAACATATTGAAAATGAAATTATTCCGTTTAGAGACAGATCGAACAAGATTTCTATTACAAAATAACGATGTGTTTGTTTGAGAATTTTCTCACAAAGCTACAAAAGGAATATCAACGCACAAACGTTCCTAATTTTCAATTTACAGATTAGAGAGAAGGCACCTAGTCGACAACCTCAGCTGCCAAATCTTAGACTGCGCTCATCTGACCGAATAACGGGAGTTGACAGTCACGTCCCCAAAGCGAGGAAAGAGTTTTGAGACAACTTAACGCGAACCATGAATCCTTAGATTCCCAGTCCTGGCACGCCAACCACTACGCTACTTCCAGCCACAAAATAACAGAGATAAAAATGTTGAGTAATTCTCTCATGTGTTCTAAATAAACACAAAGATTATGAATTTTCAGACTGATATCGTGTAACTTTGGCCTAAAATATCCTCCAATAAGAAGATGAACATGTTCTATAAGAATCCCAAGTAGGAAACGTTTCAAAATGAGAACCTTCAACAAGTAAATGAAATACGTTCCAAATTAATAAGCATTAAACATACATAGAAAATATTCCTAAGTGATTCTTTAAATGTGTTTTTAAGAACTGGAAATTAGAATTACTAAATAGAAAAAGTGTACGGTACATTTTCTGTAGGAACTTCACATACATAGTTTACAGTAAATTGTTTGTAGTAACATACCTAGTTTATAGTAAAACGTCTGCAGGAACGAACATAGTGTGCAGTAAATTTTCTGTAGGAACACACATAGTTTAAAATAAATATTATGTATAGGAACAAACATAGTTTAAAATAAATATTATGTATAGGAACTATGTATGTTCCTATACATAATATTTATTTTAAACTATGTTTTCTTACAGAATGTATTATGTAGAAACATACATAGCTTACAGTAAATATTATGCATAGTAATACACATAGTTTACAGGAAATATTATGTAGGAACACATATAATGTACAGGAAATATCATGTAGGAACATACATAGTTTACAGTAAATATCATCTACAGGAACATACATATTTTACAGTAAATATTATCTACAGGAACATACATATTTTACAGTAAATATTATATACAAGAACATATGTAGCTTACAGTAAATGTTATGTATAGCAACACAGATAGCTTACAGTAAATATTATATACAGGAACATATGTAGCTTACAGTAAGTGTTATGTATAGGAACACAGATATGTAGCTTACAGTAAGTGTTATGTATAGGAACACAGATAGCTTACAGTAAATATTATATACAAGAACATATGTAGCTTACAGTAAATGTTATGTATAGTAACACAGATAGCTTACAGTAAATATTATATACAGGAACATATGTAGCTTACAGTAAGTGTTATGTATAGGAACATATGTAGCTTACAGTAAATATTATATACAGGAACATATGTAGCTTACAGTAAGTGTTATGTATAGGAACACAGATAGCTTACAGTAAATCTTCTGTAGGAACATACACAGTTTACATTAAATATTTAGCAAATGAACATACATAGCTTACAGTAAGCAACAGTTAATATTATTTACAGACACATACATATTTTACAATAAATATTATACAGAGGAACAGACATAGCTTACAGTAAATCTTTGTAGGAACATACACAGTTTACATTAAATATTTAGCAAATGAACATGCCTAGCTTACAGTAAGCAACAGTTAATATTATTTACAGACACATACATATTTTACAATAAATATTATGCACAGGAACAGACATAGCTTACAGTAAATCTTCTGTAGGAACATACGTAGTTTAGGGAAAAAGTACGTAGAAACATACATACTTTACAATAAATCAATTGTGGTTTCTAAATTGGCTTAGTACAACTTTAGGCAAAAAATGTTCTGGTAAAAAGCTAAGCATGCTTAAACAATTATATTAATTATAATTTCCTAGTTTTATTAAAACTAATTTTCACTTTTTAAAAAAATAAGGATAACAAGTTAGAAATAAATCATTGTCGATTATTATAGAATATAAAACCTGTTTATACTCTGTTAAAGATTTATGTTTTTCCAATACAGAATAAATAAGAAAGAGCAGCATTTGAATTCGATACAAAGAAAATAAATCGGAATGTATATCTCATTCTCTGAGTTGAGAGGAAAAACATTGTTTTAAAAACTTGAGGGGGGAAAACATTGTTTTCAAAATACTTCAGGAGGAAACATTGTTGTAAAAACTTGATAGGGAAAACATTGTTTTAAAAACTTGAGGGGAAATGCATTGTATTAAAAACTTGAGGGGAAAACGTTGTTTTAAAAACTTGAGAGGGAAAACATTGTTTTAAAAACTTGAGAGGGAAGACATTGTTTTAAAACAAGAGATTAAATTGATACTCGTCTGTTTTAACTTTTAAAAAATGTGAAATAATTTATCGTTATTATCACAATAAAAACAAGTGAATCTATTCCAACTCGGAGAAGTTAAGTAGGTGTGTGTGTAACACTGTTTGAAACTAGTGGGAACAACTTCAATATCTATCCATTAAAACAGTCACCTACTTCATAACAAACGTAATATCGCTAATGAAATTACGACCAGTAATTAAACGCCTTGCAGTTGCCCAAGCGTGAAGTCAGCCTGGTTGATGAATTGAATCTAACAAAGCCCTGGAACGACGCTCCGTAGGCGACTTAGTTATAGACTTTGTTGACGTCACGAATTCAAGCGTGTCTCTCACCGCAGGTTTCAGTTTCCTTATTATTTATCTTATTCACCAATGAATGGTCAGATAAAGAGATTGTGGTACCCAAGTGACATCTCCTGCTATCTTTACTAGCACATGAAGGTTTCGATCTGAGACTTCAGACTGTTCGAACGCTGATTTTCTGCCTAAACCCCAGTCATTGTCAAACCACGTGACCATCTAACAATGTGAAACGAACCTATTGTTTGTCCACGATACAACAAAGCAGATAATATACAGTAAAAGACTGCAACAAAGTGCTGGTGACAATAGTCAGAACGGGAATAATAACGTACTCAAATATTGAATTTTATGTTTCAGATCTTTACTCTAACGAATTTGAAAATCCTGAAAGTAAATTAAAAAAAAACAACACGAGATAATCGAAGGCGTCAGAAAAGTAAAACCCTGTCTCCTAGTAACTTACAATATTTTATACCGAAAATTCAAACAGCACACTCACAAAAAATAAAGAAAAATAAACATAGGGAAATGTGACCTTTGGCAGACAGTTAACAAAAAAATAATGTATTATTTATTGCGCTGTCCAGTTGTTAACACAGTTTTGACATAGAAATTAAATTGAATGTTTTTTTTTTTTGCAGAAAAACTATAAAGGTTGATTACATTATATCAAAACGATGTCATCATAGTCCCTTTCGCCATGTCTGATCAAGTTCTATTTAACGACCGTGCATCTTTACAATAGCTCTGCAGCGTACTCTCCATTGGAAAAGGCTCCGTCGTAAGGTTGTCATGTCCAAAGCACCGCCCATCTTCCCTGTTCTCTCCATAATATTTTGGTATATGAGAACGACGGTTTCTCAGCCCCAATTTCAACACTCCGATCGTATGGATAGTTTATAAATACCTGATTCAGACTAGTCTCCTTGTGGTATGCGGCAGTTGAGCTGTTATGCCATAGAAACAGCTTTGTATTTTCAAAATCGTTTTAATATAACTTACTAAACTTTGTATTAATATAACCAACAAATCTTAAGACTGAGTTGACTTAGTTTACTTCGACTTTACGTTATTAGGCCTAAATCAGATCCAAAGACTTTAATGTTCACAACTATAGTTAGAAAGTACAATTTTTTCCCAGTTTCATAGAAATACACAAACTACAAAGCATGTCATAGCTGCTTAGCAGAACATTTATGCAAATAAATCTAAAATGAAATGCAAAATAATTGAAACAGTTAGAAATAGATTACCAAAGAAGATATGATTATAATTCACGATATACCGAATTATCGCTATAATCTCGGAATACTGTTTTGATGGTGTGAACAGCTTAAAAAAATCGTCAACTGACGCTTAAGCTACTTAAAGCGATCCTTACGAAGCGCTGTACAGTATTCATCAAGTAGTCGAGTTTTCTATTGGACCATAGTGAACCACAACTTTGATGATACAATTAATTTACAATTCTTTGATTCCGATAGGATCAGAGATGATAACGAATCTAGATAATCGCCCTGAACTAAACCATTAACTTACTCTTCCCTCATTGTCTATTAGTAAATAAAGAAGTCCCACTAATATAAAATACAGAAATACAGAATTCTCTTTGAAAGAATGCACAGGTATTAAGTAGTAGCAAACGTCGGCCTCGTAATGGAGTTAGAATTTTCAACATGAGTATCACATTATGCGCAAGTAGGCTGAACGGAGTGACCTTTAAGGCTCAGGTCCTTAATTTTGAACTATGATCACACTGGAAAAATGTAGGATCTCAATAGCACTTCCCGCTGGATGAACATTTTACGTTTTGTTATAACAATATTTACTGTCACTTATATAAAGTATCCATAGCTGAAAGTGCAAAGTCAGCGGTATTACATCTCGAACCCCGGATCCTTCGATCGGCCTTGTAATGTACTAAGGCAGTTTGAAAGACATGAACACCGTAGGCATGTACAGTCTTTATCACTTCAAAAAAATCTTGTTTTAACAGTTTGATTTTTCGGTTTATTCAGAGTAAAAACACAATAAAATGTAATACAAAAATGTCATACAATTAAGTTCCAATGTAAATAACATCTAAGTATAAAGTCTTTAAGGAAAATAAAGATAAAATTATATATTTTATAACGATTTTGTTTGTTGTCAAACACAAAGCTAAACATAAAGGCTATCTGCGCTATGTCCACTGCGGATATCAAATCTAATTTTTAGCGTTGAGTTACAGGAAGACATTTAATAACGATTTACTGGATTAATGTTATCGATCTGATTGAAATGGAATAACTTCATCCATATTGGATTAAGTTGTCAAAGGCTCTCTATTTTGGTATATTGAATACATTCAGTAATTCATCGAACAGTGTATTAAAAGGAACTGTAACTTTCGTGTAAAAGACTATATCCAGTTTACTAAACACGGTAGTCGGGGGTGGCCAAGTGATTTGCGAACTTGTACTGTGAATCCGAGGGTTCATGATTTGAGGTCCATTGCAGCAAAAACGCACGCCGCACTTTGGGGCTACTGCTACATTATGAAAGGGACGATCAAGTCCCACTATTCGGTCAGACAAGGGTAACCAAGGAGCTGGCAGTAGTTATATTGTTGACCGGTTGTCTTCCTTATCGTCCTATAGCAGCGGTTCTCAATCTTTTCACCACCAAGGACCCCCCATGTTTTTGAAAGATTCCATCTACCCAACAAACTGTTTTTCTTACTAATAATGAACTTGTTTTTCCGTTTTTCACTATCAAATAAAAGACATATATAACTGAGTGTGCAATTAAAATAATAGCAGAATTAAAAATTTACTTGTTTAATGAGATGGTATTATCTTCGCGGACCCCCAGGGGTTCCGGAGACTACAGGTTGGGAACCAATGGTCTATACGCTCAAAATTGGAGGCATTTTGCGAAAATTGTGCAGTTTTGAGCGAAAACTACGCAACAAACAAATTTAATACTGTTTCCATGGCCGGATGTTGTCTAGTGGTTAACGTAGCCGGCTGTGGATAAAAAAGCCCCAGATTTACATAGCTATTCCACTTCGTACTTTTAGCTGTGAGTGCATTATAAGAGTAACAATCAATCCGGTTATTTGGTTTAAAACGTGGCAGAGAGTGCTACTGGTTGGCTGCCTTCCCTCTGGAAAGGGCTATACATGAACCTGTCAGCGGTAAGTAGAGCTTATAACGCTAAAAATCGGGTTTCGATACCTCCATTGGTCAGAGCACAAATACCCTAATGTGTATTCCTCTTGAACAATAAACAAACAACTAAAAGAAGGTTGAGGGTTGGACACAAAAATACCACAGTATCAAAAAAAAAAGTAGATGGCGAGAGCAAAAGAAGTGGAGGAAGTGAATTAAACTAAATTTAAATAAACAGAAGGATGACAAGAATGTTACCCTCTTATTATTTGTCTATTCTTTATTTGTATTACCTATTATTAATTAAGCCGGTCATCCTTCTCTAGCTTATTCTGTAATATTGTAACTTTTATATCACTGGGTAAAGAAACTTTAGAATATATATTTCAACATGTTTTCGGTACTCGTCAATAACTAACCACAGCTGTGAAATGATGTAAAATTATTGGTTTTCCAAACTCATTTTTATTATTAACGTGAACGTGTTGTAGGAAACACTTCAATCCACACTTAGTGCACCTGCAGCCGAATAGCGATGTATACCGTGCATCTGTAACTGATTAGCATTGTATAAAATACTTCAATTCACATTTTTGATACTTGAAACTGAGTAAAATTGTTATACAGCTTGTTGTTCTAAGTACAATCTACGTTACAAGGATATTCAGATAACCCAGCAAACCTTAATCAATATTAAGTTTGGTCAATCCACACTCAGTGCACTTGGAACTGAGTAAAGTCGTATAAAACAACTTAATCCACATTTGATGTACTTGGAACTGAGTAGTGTCGTATAAAATACTTCAAGTCACACTTAGTGCATCTAAAACTGAGTAGTGTCGTATAAAATACTTCAAGTCACACTTAGTGCATCTGAAACTGAGTAGTGTCGTATAAAATACTTCAAGTCACACTTAGTGCATCTGAAACTGAGTAGTGTCGTATAAAATACTTCAATCTACACTTATCACATCTGAGACTGACTAACGTTATTACACAGCTTGTTCTTCTAAACGTAATCTAATTAATTAGGATATTCAGATAACTCAGCAAGCCTTGACTAATGATACGTTTGGTTTTGGTGATGAAGCGTTAAGAAGATTTAAGTTAATTTACTTCGTTTAAAACTGTGTTTTGAAATATACTGATGATTAAAATGTCTTGATTTGTCGTATTTATGTTTAGAGCTGTATTTCAAAATGTGATGTATTTGATCAATGTGTATATTTACTGAGGTTATGCTTCAAGTCCTATTCTAGATAAATTACTTGGCGATTCATACGCACTCTGAATAAATTAAATTAAATGCAATCTGTTTGTATTTTAACTGAGGAATAAATAAAGTGTTAAATTATCCAAAATTATTGGACGAAGCTGCACTTTGAGTTTCAGGATTGGTTAACGTGAATGAACGGTTCAGGCGATATGACTACATCAGAATACACGGACTACCAGAAACCTGGTTATTTACTCCAAATAACATCCAAACAGTACTAGTTAGTTTGATATCGTCAGGCCCCTGCAAAGCTGGTAATAGGCCCAGGCCAGATGGGAAATGTAGGCCCCATTTCAAACTGTTCATTAATTATTTTTGTAATCAGTGCTAAATACATATGATTTATGTATATGATGTACTTACAAGTAACAGAAACGAATAAAAGAACTAGAAAGATTTATAAAAAAGGTAATGGTAAGCAATTTTATTCAAAATGTATATAAGACAATAGAGTACAGTACTGTAATAAGAAGCAGTAAATACAATAGTATATTCATGTTTATTCTGTAGCCGGAAGTAGGCCCCCTCAAAATCGTAGGCCCATGCCAACTGGCCCACCTGCACCCCCCCTCTGTTCTGGCCTGTCTATCGTTTCCTGATAACCATGGCATTTGATTTTGTTTATAAGAATCCATGAATGAAAGCAAAGGAGAATATGTTATAATATGTTAACCACACCACACCTGCCATATCCAGTGCCGAAGTGGCCTTTCATCCAATGCCAGGACTCATCAGGAAGGCTGAGATACGCAGACATAGTAGTGGTCTAGGCGCTATTTATATCATCAATTCTCATGAACAAAGACTTGTTTGCTCAACTATTTCATTTTTTTTCAAGTAGTACTTTATTAACTATGAAGGTT
>NW_013669624.1:90888-92024 GCF_000517525.1 Limulus polyphemus
TCACAATTGAGTGTATTGAAAAAAGGAAACACTGATCGAAATGTATATACAATATAAGCCTAGCTTTTCTTTTAGGATGTATAAACTCACAATTGAGTGTATTGAAAATGTAAAGTCATATTCTTTACAGTTTATTAAATGATTATATTATCCTACATGCAATACTCTTTGCCCCCCTCCCCGTGGTAAAGCGGTATGTCGTCGGACTTATAACGCACCACAGATAGGTGTATCTTTATGCTTAATTACAAACATACAATACTCTTTATAATTTAATTAATTAATTATATGGTGTTATCTGTGTAATATGATGTTTGAGTTAATAAACTGATTACTTATTATTAAATCTAAAAACATGTTTAGTTTAATGTTTTATTTTTATTTAGTAAGATGTGATGTTTTGTGTAGTTAAATAAATCGCTTCAATTGTATTAGATATGATGTTTTGTGTAGTTAAATAAATCGCTTCAATTGTATTAGATATGATGTTTTGTGTAGTTAAATAAATCGCTTCAATTGTATTAGATATGATGTTTTGCAAATACTATTTCATACTTTAATAAACTAACTAAATTATATTAAATTTAATGTTCTATATACTGGAATATGCCCTCATTAAACTATTTCCTTCAACAGAGTAGAAATAAACTTTTTTTATGGCAAATATTCCGTTCTTGTGATGAAAAACTGACATTATTGCAAAATTTGCAAAGATTCTCTTCACTATAAGCCCTAACCTTTTTTTTTTCTACTTTTATTCAAAGATTGTTGATTTTGTATTAAGTTGCTATCTGTAACAGAGTTCCTTGATAGAACACTCATTATAAATTAAGAACAAAAAATGCAATTTCTAGCATATGTATTAATCCTGATGTTGATTATTGATTTTAGTCTCTAATGCAATAACGTGAATTTGTAGTCTAATACTCTTATTAAATTTATATTGTTGTTTATTTATTTTTAATCTGTAATGTGTTAACCTAAGTTTGTAGTCTAATACTCTTATTAAATTTATATTGTTGTTTATTTATTTTAGTCTCTAATGCAATAACGTGAGTTTGTAGTCTAATACTCTTATTAAATTTATATTGTTGTTTATTTATTTTTAATCTGTAATGTGTTAGCCTAAGTTTGTA
>NW_013669624.1:92760-94148 GCF_000517525.1 Limulus polyphemus
TTGTTTGCTCAACTATTTCATTTTTTTTTCAAGTAGTACTTTATTAACTATGAAGGTTGTTGAGTCCAGTATTCTGGTAAATATTAAAGAATCCAGCAGTTTGATTTAAACAGAGAAACATCGGTATCATAAATAAAAAGCCAGGTATGTGAACGTTTTTTTTTGAAAATAATTATATGGTGAAAGTGTAAATATCATGAACACAATAAACTGAGTGATGACATTGGCGGTCAGGTTCCAACCGATGAACGATTAAACTTAGTAAATGTTCTTACAACAATACATAGACGAAGAAGATATAAACATAGATTCATAACACATGTACATCTTCCGACCAGAAGCTCGTTTGTCACCTTGACAACTTCTCGTTTTCTCTCCCAATGAGGATTTCTATATAACGCGGGTTTGTCAGAATCATTCTGATGTTATTCGACATCTTCGATCTTGTAATACATAGTAAGGGAACGTTGATCTACTAATAACATCAAAAAGTGGATTTCTCATCTCCTGTCACAAAGAAAAAATCAGATATTACTGTCAGAGATTTGGACATGTCATCTTCTGTCAAAAAAATCAAAAATCAAATGTTACCGTTGGCGACTGCTTTCATCATCTCCTGCAGTCAATTGTAATGTAGAGCAAGGGTTTGACGTTTATTATTGGTTGACAGCGATTGTGAAAGGACTTAAAAGATTGGTTTAAGCAAACAAAAAGCGCAAGCGCAACCTGAATCCCTGATTTGCATCTTGCGAAGTTAGGTTCTCGTTATCAAATTATCAATTCCGCTTTTGTTTTGTTTTTCAGTAGAGTGGTACAATTTTGAAATTTTTGTTTTGTGCTCAAAAACCAAAATAATTGTTCTGTGTTGTTACCAAGTCCAAATGAAGAGATTAAGAACCTCTCTACAAGGACAAGATCAATACAAGATCTACACTGCATATATAAAATTGTTCGTGTTGAACAAATTGTATTTGGTTTTACAAACCGGCTACTAGGAACTATTCTCACTAGCAAATTTCAAAGATCCAGTTTTATTCCTTGCAACACAAGTCATAAATTTAATACGTTTCCCAGGAGCGTTCTGATTTGAAACTGACGAATTAGTTTGATTATAAACTGAGATACACATCATAAAGTTCCTCAAGTGATTAAAGAGGAAATACTGATAGAAATGTATATACAATATAAGCCTGGCTTTTATTTTAGGATGTATAAACTCACAATTGAGTGTATTGAAAAAAGGAAACACTGATCGAAATGTATATACAATATAAGCCTAGCTTTTATTTTAGGATGTATAAACTCACAATTGAGTGTATTGAAAAAAGGAAACACTGATCGAAATGTATATACAATATAAGCCTAGCTTTTATTTTAGGATGTATAAA
>NW_013669624.1:94750-101341 GCF_000517525.1 Limulus polyphemus
CTTATTAAATTTATATTGTTGTTTATTGATTTTAGTCTGTAATGCATTAACCTGAGTTTGTAGTTTAATACTTTTATTAAATTTATATTGTTGTTTATTGATTTTAGTCTGTAATGCATTAACCTGAGTTTGTAGTTTAATACTTTTATTAAATTTATATTGTTGTTTATTGATTTTTAGTCTGTAATGTGTTAACCAAAATTTGAAGTATACTATATATATAAGACTTATATTGTTGATTACTGGTCCTTAGTCTTTAATGTGCTAATCTGATTTTGAAGTATAATATATTTACTAAATTCATCTTTTTAATTATTATTGGTGCTTAGCATTTATCATGTTTACCTGATTTTGAAACGTTGGTAAAATTTATTAAAATTGTGTTTTTGATTGTTTCTGTCCATCTTACACTCAACTTTAACTTTGATAGCTAAGCAGCTTTTATCACGTGATTAATGCATTAAACTACTCATTTTGTGGCTTTTCGATACCCATGTTTTTGCTTTTGTAATGTGTTTCAGACAATCACGATTTCCAGGTAGAACTGGCGCTCAGGTTTTCACCAATTCACAGTTTCCTGTGTTAAGAAACTGATATAAACTGCAGATTCACGAGGCGAAAAACGTAGTCTATAACGATGAATAATACAACCACAGAAGTGACGAATAACAACGTATTTCCGAAACGTCCAATAAATATATTGTTATTTGTCTCTTCTGTGGTCGTATTGTTCATCATATATATAAACTAATATTGACAATATCGTACAGCTATATCCATATATATTCTTAGATTCGACTCTAGAAAAGATTGCTCGTTTCACTCAAACCTGGGATCAAAGAATTCTCTCTATAAATCGCATTTTGTTTCACTTGGTAAAAAATTCAACGTAAGCTCACTTAGCAATTTCAATACCATTCTAGAATAAGGTAATCTTTAATGCGTACATTTCATTTCTTCATATACTATACAATTCATATGTCTCTTTCTTAAGTTGTCAGGTGGTTAGGGCGCTCGACTCGCAATCTGAGGGTCGCGAGTTCGAATCCCCGTCCCACCAAATATGCTCGCCCTTTCAGCCGTGGGGGCGTTATAATGTGACGGTCAATCCCACTATTCGTTCGTAAAAAGAGTAGCCCAAGAGTTGGCGGTTGGTGTTGATGACTAGCTGCCTTCCCTCTAGTCTTTCATTGCTAAATTAGGGACGGCTAGCAGATAGCTCTCGTGTAACTTTGTGCAAAGTTCATAACAATAACGTATATGATGTCAAAAGTCTGCAAAGTTGTTTGCTTGGAATCTCGAAATGATTCAATAAAGTATTCATAATTTATTGTTACTTACCTCTCAGTGCAAGTTTTTAGTTAAACTTGTTAAAAGAGCTACACAATATAAGAAGTTCAAGTTCGGTTCCGTTGGTGATTAAGTTCCCATTAATTTTGAAAAAATTGACAATAAAATCTTCTTAATCCATTTTTGTTTTCTTGATAATTTCTTTCTTGCTATGAAAAAGTTAAATATAAAAAGCCTGTTATTCCATGTTTGAATGACAAAATTATTATCTAACTTATAGTAATTACAGTAATTTCAAACACTTTATTGTTCCATTAAGTTCTCCCCCACATCCTAAATGCCATAAAGTTTTCAAGTTAATATATATGTATTATGTCAGCTTTCAACACAACTGTGTGAAGTGAATAAATTAACGAGATAATTTTGTGAACGTTGTTATCTCGCTGTTAATGGGGTTTATTCAAAATTTATTAAAGTTTTTAACTTTTAATTGAGTCATGAAAATAAAAAAAATTATTTAGAATGGTCTACATTTCTTTTAGTTTTGGCTCTTTGAAATATACATCACCATGAACTCACAGAAAATCGAATTATATTGTTTCAAACAAATTTTTTTTACACAGTACTTATAAGGCGAGAGGGTAGAAGTTACATATATTTGGTTAAAGTTTTCCTAAGAAATGCTTGTCTCTTATTTTCAACAGTGGCAGTACAGCACTGTTAAAAAGTGTATATTGATCTCTGCGTTAATTTAACAATGACTACAAACTGGAGAATCTGTACTATTGCCCGAGGTACATCTAGAAAATTGTTTTCTAGCGTCACCAAGCTGAAACCTACCACATCTTTAGATTTTCGCCTACAAATTTATTAAATTTCCCTGCATACTTTGATATTCTTGCTTCTCTGTTATATTTTATTGTTAGATATACAGCTGTAGTTAAGAAGCCGAGCAATGTTTAACCGTTTCTATTTGTCACTCAAGCTAATTGTATTTTTATTCTCTCAGTTAAAAAACACATACAAAATATCGTGTTTAATTTTGTTTTAACTATATGCTTATTACAATTTTTGCGTTAGTTAAGAACAGAAGTAACTTGCACCTTTCTTTTTATCATTTTATAAACATTAAAAAAAACAACTTTTTTGGAATGTGTTTGTAAATTTTTCAGCAGATGGCAGCACTAACAACAGAATTTGAGCAGTCATTTGCTCTAATATCATTGCTTCAAAAAGGTATATATTCATAATAGTTCTATAGTTTAACGTATACATAGTTTTCATAATATAAAGTAACCTCTAGAAAACTGCTAATTAAGAGCAGAATAATAATAGATAAAATTTGTAAATGAAAGGGGCGTTAAATCTATAAATAATTATTAAAAATATTTCCATTAGGACTGTGTTTTTATCATTAATACACATAGTGTTCGGAAAGGTTTCATAACGAATGATACAGCCAGAATCTAATTAGAATCAATTTTATCATTAATCATAAAATAAAACACGACATGTCTGCTGTGTTAGAAGCGGTTTCAGTTGGAATTTATTTATTTTGAATTATTTGTTTTTCTACTTACTATTTATTATGTAAAAGGACACTTTAAATTTCGACGCTGGTTTGCCTGTTTTAGTTATTTATTCTATAAAGCTACGTTTTACTTGAAGTAACCAAAATGACTAAGACTCCTAAGGGCAATTACTTGCTTGAATCTTGTATCCTAGCGTCATTTTATAGAAGCTGCATGATTTATACAAGTTCCGCAATGTATTTTCATTAAAGCTTTAAATTATGTGCATAATTAGTTTTAAGTATTTTATTGTAAACAAAAAATAAAAAGGTGGTTTAAGTAAATGTTAGATGAAGCGTTTGTATGACGTATTGATATATATTTTTAGAGGTTTTTAATAATTAGATAAATTGTTGCTTAGGTGATATCCCAATGTTTCCCTCCAGGGGTAGCTTTGTTAACTATTAGCTCTGAAAATACAATATATATGTATATATATATAAATGTGCGCTTATAGACATATTGAAAACAAGAGGACAGATTAAACTGAATCTACAGCGATGATAAAGTTTATGATAATATGCTTATAGTAAGAACATGGTGATGTACAAATAATTTTTGAAAATGTTTTTAAGATTAGTAAATAATAATCAGTAGTAGTTAAGTCATATTATATTCGTGTTAGGAAGGTTCTCTTTGACTATAATTTATGGAATTAAGTCATGAAAAACACCCACTTGTAATACACAAGTATTTAATATTTTGCAGGATTTTCAACCTTATTGTGGTTAAGGTATTATCATATTATTAGTAGTAACAATCTTCAGCACCAGAAAGAGTAATTTAGTTTACGTTTTAACCACTAGATGGCAATGTTAAGCAATAACAACTAACCATTCATAATTAGCTCATTAGAGAAGAACGCTCACGATCCTGTAGGTAAACTTCATTATTATTATTATATTCTTATACCTTAAAAACATGTGTTCATGAAAAAATTAATTTTGATAAGCTCAGAATATTCTTAAAAGTTTAAGAAATGTGGATTTATACCCTAACATCAAAACATTGTACAATATTCACTCTGTTCTTTATTAAAGTGGTTAACATCCACTATTCTTTTTTCTCAAAAGAGCAGATACTTTAGTAGAACCTTGTTACCAATATTTTTTGTGTGCAAAGTGAAGTGCAAAAAAAAAAAGCTTTACCAACGTCTTTTAAGTAAGCTGCGCCATCTAGCGGTGACTATATGTTCAAGGTTAAGTAAGTTATAGAACTTACATTAAAGAAAATGTTCGTTTTCTCCTTGTTGATGTTATCACTTTTATGACTATTGCAATGCCTTTTTATCTAATGTATTTAAAAACCCATTTGTCAGTATTTCAAGTTTCTTGATTTCGTCTTATGACATTTCATTTCGTTATATACAAACCTGTATGATGTATTCACTTGGTTTTACAATTTTCCTATTTTTAACGACAGTTAACGAACGAAGAATATACTAGTTTACTATATTTTCTAAGACATAAAGAAAATTATATAAGACATGTTTTAGTGCTTAATGTTCTCACAGTTATCTTTAGTGTTATGTCTACCATTTTGTTGGTTGATCGAGTAATATTCGGATTAGAAGTATATATAAATACCGTTAAATAGAAGAAGAGCAGAATTTTCTATATAACAACGAAACGATGCCGTTTAATATGATACGTTCCAAAGATTCACTCATTAGCTTAAGGTAGTAAACTCCCAACGTAAAATTCTGATTACTAAAAGAAAGCAGCGTCTTGCCAAATTTCTTTTCGTCTTGGGTATGTTGGGTATAAAAAATGTATATTTTAATACATCGTAAGATTTACTGAACGAATACAGAACACACAGTTTTTCAACACAACCAACAAGTGTGTGAAACATGTGTATCCAATAACTGCAGTGAAAGTGTACATCGAACTGTTTCCTCAGACGCTTCGAAATCATTCCTTGGTATTATTTTAAAAACACGAAACAATTAACGTTCTCTAAACAAATTAAAAGGATTCATAGAGATAAAGTAAGATCTTCCAAACAAATAATCCAAGCACAATCTGCGAGTCGCGGGACAGAAACCCGTCACCGAACACGATCGCCCTTTCAGCTGTGGGGGTGTTATAATATGTCGGTCAATCCCAGTGGCCCAAGAGTTGTCAGTGGTTGATGTTGATTAGATGCCTTTCCTTTAGCCTATCACTTCAAAGATAGGGACAGTTAACGCAGATATTCAAGCGTGAAATTCATCAAAACAAACAATCATGAGTTAATCGCTGAATTTCTTATTAACCAGATTTTTATTTTATTGCATAAAATTAAAGAGGGTGGGGGTCATTGGACAAAATTACTCTTTAATGGTGAGATGATACATAATACATCGACCAAGTAGAAACAAAAGAGAGGCGAGAAATAGAAGAAAAACACGCTTAACAATATGGAGCCATAGGTGGGCTTTAACGATAACGATAAAATAAAAGTAGCGCAAAAGTGTGTGGTTGTCACTGTTGACTAGCTGCCTTCTATCTAGTGTATTCATTCAAAATTAGTAACTTCTGTAGTCGCAGATAGCCTTCGTTTATGTAGCTTTGTACGAAATTCTGAAACAAACAGAAATATCGTTGTCTCCCAGTTGCTCAGCGGTAAGCTTGAAGGCTTATAACATTAAACTTCTGCTTCGATCCCTACTGCGAGCACAGTGCAGATAGTACATGCACTTAACAAAAAAGTAGACAAGCAAAGTTTTTCTAAGGATTACAACTAGTGTGCTATTGAAATTAGAATTGAGTTTACATTTCCTTCTCATCTCCGATGGGTCAGCGGTAAAATCTGGGGTCTACTCCCGGCGGTAGAAAAATTACAGATATTCAACCAAATGGTGTGGATTTGAACCAAATAAGTAACAACATTTCGTGTCAACTGCTATAAAAGGAAAATATAAATATTTTAATTTCATATTTTTTAATTTTCTTCTATGTAATCTGACTTTTTAATCGATCTCTATTTTATGAATATTGTAAATTACTTTCCTTTACTCCAATTTACTTTTCAGCCCAATCAAACCCTTTTATCCATTTATTAATATTATGTATATTTAAGCCATTATCTGGCAAGTGTTGGTGCTTTTGTGTGTGTTTTTTGTGTCTTCTTATAACTGGCAAACCCCTGGAGTGTCTTCACCAAACCTCAAGAGTCTATAGACTTACGACTTACGGGCCTATAGAGAGTGACATTGTGGGGGTTGAGGTTCGGATCTGCTCTCCCTACGTCACTCCGGAGGATCTTATGATTTCCCACTGCTTTGAACGGATACGTTAATTAGTACGTATTAATTTAGTAGAAACGAATGAATAATCTTGTTGTTTATGTTGTGTTCAATTGAGTAGCTGTCAGTGTTTTGAAAAGCGTACTTTTCATAACATATTCCACCTTTATATTAATAAGCAGCGATCAATGTTTTGTTTGTGTGTTCGTCATCGTTTAACAAAAGTAACAATGTTTGGTTTGTAAGTTCATTGTCGTTTAATAAAACTAATAAGTAACGACCAATGTTTTTTATATTCATTATCGTTTAATAAAACTAATAAGTAACGACAAATGTGTTGTTTGTATATTCATTATCGTTTAATAAACCTAATAAGTAGTGATCATTGTTTTGTATGTATGTTCATTATTGTTTAATAAAACTAATAAGTAGCGGCCAATGTTGTTTTTATATTCATTATCGTTTAATAAAACTAATAAGTAACGACCAATGTGTTGTTTG
>NW_013669625.1:0-15587 GCF_000517525.1 Limulus polyphemus
ACATATCAGTATTATTTATATTAAAGAAATACCAACTATATAGTGTTGACCACATATCAGTATTATTTATATTCGTATTAAAGAAACACCAACTATATAGTGTTGACCACGTATCAGTATTATTTATATCCTTATTAAAGAAATACCAACTATATAGTGTTGACCACATATCAGTATTATTTATATTCGTATTAAAGAAATACCAACTATATAATGTTGACCACATATCAGTATTATTGATATCCTTATTAAAGAAATACCAACTATATAGTGTTGACCACGTATCAGTATTATTTATATCCTTATTAAAGAAATACCAACTATATAGTGTTGACCACATATCACTATTATTTATATTCGTATTAAAGAAACACCAACTATATAATGTTGATCAGTATTTAACGGACATCCGAGACTGATATTTATATAACTCCCTCAGTCACGAATTGATAATTTTTGAGTAAAATGTTTTTTACGTATGTTTGTGGGCACCAGTAACCCCTCTTAACGATATCAAGACTTACTATCATCCAGTTTACACTCAGTATAAATGTACACATCTAAAAAAAAATAAGAAGTTCTAGCCACCATCTACAGCAAATTATCAAACTTTTTGAAACAACGGTCCTTTTGTGTTAAAAACTTAATTGAATTACAAGCTTACCTTTGATACTTGCTTTTTTGTAAGACACCAGTAGAGTGGATAACATATCAGGTTCCCACCAGCAGAACCCACTATCAAAACTAGGTCACCATTTATCGGGACTATCCTGAATATTTTGTTATTTCAGCACAAAACTATACTGTGGGCTATCTGCGCTGTCCACCCGTCTTATCGCAGCAGTAACCAAAACGTAGGATGAGAGAATAAGTAGTATGTAATTGTAAAAAAACGACAAATCTTTGATTAATATTTACACTTATTCCATAACCATGACAAGGACTGATAGTCGATCGCCACAATGTTACCGTAATTACTTACACATTACTTATGTATATATATATTTGCTGATTAATCTAAATAACAGTATTTTTTATTATTAAAAATTTATGGCATGATTTACGTACGTATGTATTAGCCTGAACACAGGAGTAGCCCAAGACACTTCTGACAAGTTCATAATATATACACACAATAATGTTTAAAACTAGCTAAAGTACCCGATTTCACTCGGGTTATTAGGTTGATTTATTCTAGATGACTATGTCAGTGTGTGCAACATAAAAGTATAACGTATATACTTTTGTTGGTTATTTACGGGATGTGGACTGTTTATAAAGGTAACCTCACCTCTGACTTGTCCTTTGATTTTGAACTTAAATAATAAGAACAAACCTCCCTAATTAACGGAACCTCTAAATTAGAAAACAACAAATATATATATATTTCAATTTTGTAGTTTATACATTTCATTTTATACTTTCAGCACATAGCCTCTTAACAACGATATTAGGTTATACTTTTATTGCTAAGCAACACGATACAAAAGCCATTGTTGGAACACATTGTTACCAAAATGCACTGGCTTTTATATATATATTAGAAGTTGTTAAATAAGGAACCACTTCTTTTATATGTGGTTTTTTCACTAGCTTGCCTCATTAAAAAGACGCGAACGCATGTGGATTAGTTAAGTAATAATACCCAGGTGCAGACCCTCAGAGTCTACTTAGTAGGGTGCAAAATTTCAAATTTATGGGTTCTTTCCTCTTGGAGTTATAGCATTCACACACACATAGATCCACGGACACACCTTTTTTATTATTATAGATGAAGTGCTCCAAGTCAAATCTTTCAATGTGTTCATTGTAATCCAGGCGTTATAAAGAGCAACCTTACTGAAGCTAATGTTTATCCTATGGGTTTTTGTTCATGGTGAATCTTTTTTGGACACGTGTTCATTATGGTTTCCTCAGATTCATGGTTTCTCTTTCAGTAATCAGGCAGGAGGCACAGAATAATTGGAGTTTTCGATGGAAAATGTTTTATGGAGCAAAATCTGAATTATCTTAACCTTGGCTGAGGTCGAAGTAAATAAATAGGCTGGATGCAGTGTATATCACAATGAAACAATCATCACTCACACACTAACAAGCAACATATAAGGCAAAGACAAGTGTATTTAGTGGCACGTTTACTGGAGATTAGCAAATCAAGTGTATTAAGATCAAATCAGTCATGTTCTTTTGATCTGTCTAATATCATGTACATATTATAGACTAAGGAAACATGTCATTCTTCTTAGGAAACAGGCACTTCTGACGTGGCTGACAGTCACTCTCACTACAAGACAAGGGATATTGTATCTTTGGGGCATCATCTGACTTGCCAATAGAAAGTATCATTGTCTATTTTTGTACAGCATTCTTTCCTCACAAGAAGGTACATGATAAGGAACTATATAGACAGATCTGAGCTACTTCCGTGATAAGGACCTATATAGATAGACTCAGTAAACTATACCTTGTTTACACACTACAACTTAGCTGTTAGCATGAAAACTTCTATGTATCAGCTAATGTAGACCTTAGCCACTTCACGCGTTCTTTTAGACACTGTGGCACATCTGCAAATCCATAGGCAGCAATATCCAACCATCACTATCTGTTGAATGATATGGCGATGGGCTACTAGTGCTGGGATTGGTATAGCATAAAAGTCCCACTGGCCATGCTCAGTAAGTGCCCAGTCCAGCACTTGCTACTGCACATGGTATGTCCACTTTTTTGCAGTTGCTTCCCTTAATGCCAAATAATGGTGGAATACATGTTAGTTTGAAAGCTATTTTAAAAGTATATTTCTGACAGTCAAACCATTGGTACTAATAAGAAAGAGAATACTTGCACCAAATGTTTTATTGTCGAACATAGCATTAGGGGTATGGAGATTTTTGAAAAACTTCATGTGGCTCTAGGGTCAAAAGTAAGCAAAGCTAGTGAATGAAATTTTGTCAACCTGTTTTAGGGGTGCATAAGGTTGAGGATAAAACAAAACATTTGCATTTTAAAAACTGGAATTAAATAATAAGCATGTATATTTTATGTATAATAAGTAGACAGTAAGGACTACAGTAATTTTATTTCTCATATTCCATTTTTCTTTTAGCTACAACTTCTTGACATGGACTCTAGCAGTGTATATCAGATCATAAGATCTGGTTTTGAACTCTAGGGTGACACAAACATTACTTAACAGTAGTCTGACTTGTCATAGATATAATAAGGAAACTGATTCTCCCTTAATTGTTTTGAGCAGTGTAAATATTTCTTAAAGATGTATTATGATCATATATAATGTAATGTTTTTTTTAAAGTAAAATACATCTGCATTATTAAATATTTCATCACTTTACTGAAGTACTGGTTCACTACTAGAAACCGATTTGGTCACTTAAATACCAACTTTCTAAACGACAAGCTGGTAATTTTAACATCAACTTCGTGAAGTAGCACAATAAGCACATGTATATACAACAGATCATTGTAATTTTAAAATATAGATTGTAGATTAGTGTACATAAGTCAGGTAGGATTTGTTTTCTATTGACACAGAATGTTACTGTCTTCTACAGAATGTCATGTTTACACAGAAAGTTACTGTCTTCTACAGAATGTCATGTTTACACAGTACATTACTGTCATCTAAAGTATGTCATGTTTACACAGTGCATTACTGTCATCTAGAGTATGTCATGTTTACACAGTACATTACTGTCATCTAGATTATGTCATGTTTACACAGTGCATTACTGTCATCTAAAGTATGTCATGTTTACACAGTGCATTACTGTCTTCTAGAGTATGCCATGTTTACACAGTGCATTACTGTCATCTAGAGTATGTCATGTTTACACAGTACATTACTGTCATCTAGATTATGTCATGTTTACACAGTACATTACTGTCATCTAGATTATGTCATGTTTACACAGTGCATTACTGTCTTCTAGATTATGTCATGTTTACACAGTACATTACTGTCTTCTAGAATATGTCATGTTTACACGGTACATTATTGTCTTCTAATTGATTGTTCCTATAAAAACTTAACTACAAGGTTTTATCTTTTGGCTCAATTATATTAGAACTGGTTTCTCCTACATACCTAACAAGCAGACAACATGGGACAGTTTGGACCTTGAAGGCTTTTCTAGTAAACACATGCTTGAGAAAAAGTAAAAATATAAATGCTTTATTTAGTTTTTAGAAAATGATATCATTCCACTTTTAAACTCAGCTGTCTCCACTACTTCTGATGGCAACTCTCTGAGTTAATCTCCCTTGTAGAGAAATATAACTATTTTAACTGGAATCTAGCTAATATTTTTCAAATCTTAAACTTGTGTGAAACTATTATAGTTTTTTAATCCACTAATAATCTAATTATATTAGGAAAAAAAACTTTCTACTTTACATTTGTGGAACAATGTCTTGTGAGTTTGATGAAACTGATATATTTTTAAAATTCAATTATATGCATGACGTTATTCTTTAGAAAGACAGGTTTCATTTACATCTGAAATATATAAACCAGCAGTGTATATAGATATACATCATGTAATTATGTGTCAATGTGTAATAGAATTTATCAGTATTTGAGTGATCTTTTTCTTTTCTGTTTGTGTACTTTTACCTTAACTCATGATAATCTGTTTTTTATTGATCATTGTCTGAAAATGCTATACAGAAAATAAACCATCTTGTAAATATTTAAAATTTTGACTGAGATTTTCTGGATATCTTTTCTTTAACTTGTAATATGTGATCTTGAAGATGTTTGGGAAATCAGTAGCTACTCTGTAGGCTCTACTTTCTGAATACATTCATTTGTAGTCTACTTAAATAGATATTTGCAAAGAAACTACTAACAGATTGTTTTGTACATACAAAAACAGATCTTCTTTCTAACAGCAGCTCTACTGAATGATTATTTTCTCTTGAATCTTGAACAAGATATTTCTTTCAGAAACATTTGTGTGAAGAAACTACATTTTCTTCCAAAATGATCACAAGCTGTTGAGTAAAACTGTAAAAGTTATACTTTGGTTTTCAAAATTGCTGTCAAACAGGTTTATATGAAGAAAATATATATGTTACAGCTTTATGCAGAGAAACTAAAACCACTAGCAAATCATGTATTTTCTGTTCAGTGTTTGTAACACTTCTTTATATCAATAAATTATATCTTCCTTTCTACACCATTAAACAACAGAACCGTTGCACTACTTTTCTTGATAATACAATATTATACCTTGTTTTCAGTCTCTATCATACAGTTATAAATGAATAACCATTGCTCCTTTTCCATCTTTGTAAAACTGAATGATTTTCAAGTTGAAAAAGTTACTCTTTATTTATTATATTGTTGGTATCTTTTACCTTCTGTACAAATTTTTGTATAATAAAAATGGGTTATTCTGTTCAGTGCAACTATACAAAGTATCTATTTTGTATAATAAAAATGGGTTATTCTGTTCAGTGCAACTGTAGAAAGTATCTATTTTGTATAATAAAAATGGGTTATTCTGTTCAGTGCAACTGTAGAAAGTATCTATTTTGTATAATAAAAATGGGTTATTCTGTTCAGTGCAACTGTAGAAAGTATCTATTTTGTATATTAAAATGGGTTATTTTGTTCAGTGCAACTGTAGAAAGTATCTATTTTGTATAATAAAAATGGGTTATTCTGTTCAGTGCAACTGTAGAAAGTATCTATTTTGGATAATAAAAATGGGTTATTTTGTTCAGTTCAACTGTAGAAAGTACCTATTTTGTATATTAAAATGGGTTATTTTGTTCAGTGCAACTGTAGAAAGTATCTATTTTGTATATTAAAATGGGTTATTTTGTTCAGTGCAACTGTAGAAAGTATCTATTTTGTACAATAAAAATGGGTTATTCTGTTCAGTGCAACTGTAGAAAGTATCTATTTTGTACAATAAAAATGGGTTATTTTGTTCACTGCAACTATAACATATCTTATTAGGGATCATTCTTTATAAACAAAGTATTATGTAATTGGTTTTTAATGGTATACAACAGAAGGATAATGTTAATTTTTGTGTTATTTTTATGCTTTAGAAAAATATGTTATTAATCTTTGTAATATTATTATTACCTTTGAATGTCATTATACGTAGGAGAGTGATATGTTGTTAAGTCTCTGTATTGTCAAGATGTATGTTATCAATCTTTGTTCCATTATGTTTTTAAACCCAAATTTTCTAGTATATTGTTTGCTCAGTATGTGTAGCATGATGTTTGAGGATTTCTTAACTTTGTTATTGTTACAAAGTGTTTATTTATGGTGGTTTTTCTAACATTCCTTTGTGGTTGTGCACAACATTAATCCCTAGAAAACAATACCACTGGAACACACAGCATGACATTCACATCAAACATCCTAAAGACATTTATCATGCAATCTTGGTAAAACTTCATGAAGGACAAAAGGTCAAGTAATTGGTGATCATCATACACTGGTGTAGAAAACTCATCTTTATAGTCACCTTTGAACTTCATTCTGTAGATGGTAATAAAAGTGTAATACTATTTGAAATAAGTCTAGATGAACCTGTAACAAAACAAAATCATCTTTGTAACCTGGAATTATGCTTCTATTCATATTCCATAAAACTGTATCACGATATTCGCACCTATACAGATAATGAATATAACAAACATTTGTCTTAGTTACAGATAAAATCAGTCCCGGCTCATGCTCCTCGCCCTTGGTGGTGGGGGGAAAGTGATGCTTTTGTTGACTCTTCATAGAGATTTAAAAAAAAAATCTTATGATTTTTTTACACCGTTAGGAAGAATGAACTTGGGTGAGCCAGAACGAAATTTGGGGATGCATCACCCACCCCTAGTACCAGCCCTGGATAAAACTATTATACTTAATTCTAATCTGCCAGAACAGTTACAGATAAAAATGATACAAATGTAACACAGATCATATTTTCTATCAGAAGTGGGATCTGCCAGAACAGTTACAGATAAAAATGATACAAATGTAACACAGATCATATTTTCTATCAGAAGTGGGTAAAAGTGTACTGAGTATTTTTCTATAAAAAGATGTAATAAACAATTCCATTCTCATCAAGCACAACACTGTTGCAGGGTATCTCATGTAAGAGAAATATATTATTTCACTCCAGATGGCAATTTGTAGTGCTAATGTTGTACATAGTCATATCTCAAGGTCTGTGCTCATACAGTCAAACATGCATTTATTTTGCTGATATTAATCTGTACACAGTATTTTTGAAGACTGAGTTAATTAGCTCTAAGTTAGTTGAAAGAACTACAACATCATACAGACAAAGATGTTGTAACCACTTGACAAGCCTGTCTGTGTACAACACATCAAACACAACACCATGGTTAACATTACATATATATATATGTAAAAATGGTGCATAAGTTCTTTTGTAAGTAGTAGCACGACGATGGTAGTTTAACTTTCTTCACTTATCTTGGGTGTTTTCTAGAAAAACAAAACAGAAACATAGAATAACTAGGGATTCAAAACCAGGATCTACTATTTAAAACTTGGTAATTAATATTAGATTCTGATTTCAGCGTGTATAGCTGATTACATGCACTGTTTTTATACTAAATCTTTCTTATAAAGATTGTTTCATTAGTTGGACACCTTCACTGTTAACAGTATTATCAGACATAAAACCAAGTTAATATCTCACAAGTTTCAGTCAGCTTAGGAGATTTAGATTAGTCCTAAATCCATATACTAATCTAACAATGCAAAATAATCTTTAAGTACAAAATATAAAAATCAGAAATTAAATATAATAAAAATATGCATATTGTTAACATTAATTGACAAAGTGTAAATACTTATGGAAAACATGAACGCTCGTTTTTTTTGCTTCTTGTATTGCTGTAGTATTCAATGAATAATGGAATAAACAAAAGTTTACACAATTCTCCCTATCAACAAGTAGTTAAGTTGACTAAACATAAAACTAGTGGTTCACATTTAAAAATCCATTTCACTGAGTTTCTGCAATAAATTCTAATTTGGTAGTTTAAAAAATTAAATCTTTATGCATAACAATGAACAGGTAAATTTATCATGAAAATGTTGAGATGAACTAATAATAAATATAAGACAAAACTAAACAGTCTTACTCACCTTGTGTTTAGGACATAACAGTGAAAAGTTGTTTTCATCCATTTCACAACCTAAATACAGTATTTTTTGTTTAGTACCACAGAAATAACCGTAATATGTAGTTGAAATAATTTTGTTTCTTTGTTTATTACATTCATTGAAAGCTGCACAATGGCTAACTGTACTAGCTCACCTTAATTTTTGAACTGAAATAGTAGAGAGAAGGAAATCAGTCAACAGCATCTTGGACTACTTTAATCAAATACTGAGATATGACTGTCACTAGTAGAGAGAAGGAAATCAGTCAACAGCATCTTGGACTACTTTAATCAAATACTGAGATTTGACTGTCACTAGTAGAGAGAAGGAAATCAGTCAACAGCATCTTGGACTACTTTAATCAAATACTGAGATATGACTGTCACTAGTAGAGAGAAGGAAATCAGTCAACAGCATCTTGGACGACATTAATCAAATACTGAGATTTGACTGTCACTTTAATAACACACACACACAGCTCCAAAGGGTGGAACATGATTTTGTAGCAGTGAGGCACAAACCATGGACCCTCAGGTTCACAGACCAGCAAGTTAACCACCCAAAATAATTATATTAAATTTCAAAGGATGAACACTTGTTTTCATGCCATTCACTACCAGTACTATTGCATTAGGTAATTTTATGATCTTGCCTGTTACAATACTCAGTGGGAAGAACCGAACAAGAAAATAAAATGGAATGGCATATTTTCTACTTAACACACATCTAGGACCCAAGTAGTAACTAGTGAGATAAACTGAAATATTGATGGTATTTAATTTGGTGTGTGTTGTATTTTTCTATATATGGCAAAGCTGCTAAGGCTATCTTCTGCTTCCCCTACTTTTAATCTAATGACTGAGAGAATGACTGTCACTCTTATAATGCATCCACAGATTAAAGAGTGGGGAATATTTTGTAATATTAGTAGCTTCGAACCCAGCTCCGAAGCATAGAGCTCTGCCACATGACTTACAAAGCTAATATCCAGTGTTAGATATCCCTGATGGATTGAGCACAGCCTATTGTGTATTTTTGTTCTAAAACAAAATCAAAACCAGAGGACAAACCAACACCCTTTTCATGTGATTCATATATCATAAAAGACCCTGTAACTGTCAGAACAATGGAGTCACTGGTAATTCTAGCACTAACAGATATGTGACAAAAAAGGTACTTATGGCTACATAGAACAATTAAAAAGTAATTTTTTACAGAACAGAAGGGTAAAAATATTGAAATGTAACTATTAAATAGTTCATAAACCAAACCAGTTACTCCTTCACAATTGTTTTTCATTACTTGTTGTACCTCACACATACATACCTAACTTTTAAAATTTTAATAGCATAAAACTTCTGCATTAAATATTGAAATTCGTATTTTCTGTACTACATATTTGTTAGTTTTAGCAAAAATATCACTTTTATTAGTTGCTTGTTAATAGTAAATTTCAAGATTTAATCAACATCGTTAAGTAAAGTTCAGAAAAAAAATTTATTGAAAAACTGAGGCTGCATTGTAGTGTCATCTATTGATAGAAATTAGGAATAAATATTTAATTGTTTTGCAGTACAATAAATTAAACAGTAAAGATTATCTCCTACTACCACATACTCTGACTTAATTTCAAAATAATAGTTGTTAATGATGATTAATAGAGTATACAATTCTGGAACTTGTTTTCATCAGTCTGTTTTAAAGGTATTTTACCAAATTATACACATTGAACTGAAATATACACATCTATTTTCAAGAAAAATTACTTCATGTTCAAACATTTATCTTAGTTACATACATTACCCATTTAATGTTCATAATGAAGCCTAACTTACAGAAGTAAGTAAAATATCATTAAGTTCATAGGTATAACAGGATGCCAATACCCATTAAGATCTATTTCTAATGTAATTATTATTTGTTCAAAACTTTCATTATTGAAAATAACAAATTATTCATTTCTAAGATCATAAAAAACAAAAATTATTGTCTACAGTGATCATCTGTAACATATCTATTTTAATAAAAATAATACTTTAAAATGTACATTGTAGAACACCAAGTTCTAAACGTATTTATTATCTGTAACATATCTATTTCAATAAAATAATACTTTAAAATGTACATTGTAGAACACCAAGTTCTAAACGTATTTATTATCTGTAACATATCTATTTCAATAAAATAATACTTTAAAATGTACATTGTAGAACACCAAGTTCTAAACGTATTTATTATCTGTAACATATCTATTTCAATAAAATAATACTTTAAAGTGTACATTGTAGAACACCAAGTTCTAAACGTATTTATTATCTGTAACATATCTATTTCAATAAAATAATACTTTAAAATGTACATTGTATAATACCAAGTTCTAAACGTATTTTTTATCTGTAACATATCTATTTTAACAAAAATAATACTTTAAAATGTACATTGTATAATATCAAGTTCTAAACGTATTTATTATCTGTAACATATCTATTTCAATACAATAATACTTTAAAGTGTACATTTTAGAACACCAAGTTCTAAACGTATTTATTATCTGTAAGATATCAAATTTGAATAAAAATATTAGTTCAAAATGTGCATTGTATAATATCAAGTTCTAAACATATTTATTATCTGTAACATATCTTATTTGTTTTGATGAAAATAGCATTTTATGGTATGAATCAATAATTATGTTAATGAAAATAGTAAATAGAATAAAAGTTTATCATAATACTTAATAATACTGGTATAGAAAACAGTAACTGGAATATAAATTTATCCTAATACTCAATAATACTGGTATAGAAAACAGTAAATATAATACAAGTTTATCATAATACTCAATAATACTGGTATAGAAAACAGTAAATAGAATACAAGTTTATCATAATACTCAATAATACTGGTATAGAAAACAGTAAATATAATACAAATGTTAATCTTAAGTCCCAGCACATTGAGAAACATTTAGATGTGCCAATACGAATTTTATGATGAAACTGAGACTATGTTACATTTCTTTGAGATAAAAATAAATATGAGTTTTAATTTATTAGCTGTATATTATAAAATGTTTAGTTAATTGTTTTCATATAGAAAATGTCATTAATGTAAGCTCTGCTGATCAATCATGTAACATCAAATTTCTGCTTGTGAAGCTTTGCATCAACTAAAGTATACTATTCATACCTGTGTCAGTGGCACAAATGAAGTGATATTGTTCTGGACAGCCTTTGTTTAAACAACCTAGTGTTGCTCCAGTCATCTGGCATTTGATGCATACCTACAAAATAGACATACATAGTATAATACTGGGAACATTCTAATAGATATACCACAGGTATATTTGTACACTACATTCTAATAGATGTACCACAGGTATATTTGTACACAACATCCTAATAGATGTACCACATGTATATTTGTACACAACATTCTAATAGATGTACCACAGGTATATTTGTACACAACATTCTAATAGATGTACCACATGTATATTTGTACACAACATCCTAATAGATGTACCACATGTATATTTGTACACTACACCCTAATAGATGTACCACAGGTATAGTTGTACACTACACCCTAATAGATGTACCACAGGTATATTTGTACACTACATCCTAATAGATGTACCACAGGTATAGTCGTACACTACACCCTAATAGATGTAGTCTATTAGGATGTTGTGTACAAATATACCAGTGGTACATCTATTAGAATGTTGTGTACAACTATACCTGTGGTACATCTATTAGGATGTTGTGTACAAATATACCTGTGGTACATCTATTAGGGTGTAGTGTACGACTATACCTGTGGTACATCTATTAGGATGTAGTGTACAAATATACCTGTGGTACATCTATTATGGTGTAGTGTACAACTATACCTGTGGTACATCTATTAGGGTGTAGTGTACAAATATACATGTGGTACATCTATTAGGATGTTGTGTACAAATATACATGTGGTACATCTATTAGAATGTTGTGTACAAATATACCTGTGGGTACCACAGTATAGTTGTACACAACATTCTAATAGATGTACCACTGGTATATTTGTACACATCCTAATAGATGTACCACAGGTATAGTTGTACACTACATTCTAACAGATGTACCACAGGTATAGTTGTACACTACATCCTAATAGATGTACCACAGGTATATTTGTGCAAAACATTTTAATAGATGTACCACAGGTATAGTTGTACACTACATCCTAATAGATGTACCACAGGTATATTTGTACAAAACATTTTAATAGATGTACCACAGGTAGAGTTGTACACAACATTCTAATAGATGTACCACAGGTATAGTTTTACACAACGTTCTAATAGATGTACCACAGGTATAGTTGTACACAACATTCTAATACATGTACCACAGGTATATTTGTACATATCCTAATAGATGTACCACAGGTATATTTGTACACTACATCCTAATACATGTACCACAGGTATATTTGTACACAACATTCTAATAGATGTATCACAAGTATAGTTGTACACAACATCCTAATAGATGTACCACAGGTAGAGTTGTACACAACATTCTAATAGATGATCTACAAGTATAGTTGTACACAACATCCTAATAGATGTACCACAGGTAGAGTTGTACACAACATTCTAATAGATGATCTACAAGTATAGTTGTACACAACATCCTAATAGATGTACCACAGGTAGAGTTGTACACAACATTCTAATAGATGATCTACAAGTATAGCTGTATGAAAACATTCTATAAATGTAACATAGGTGTAATTATATGCCAACACTTTACTGAACATATTAAAGTAAAGACATGGCTATATATTGCCATCTTAGTGAATGTGTATTGAAATAGATATACCACAGATTTAGCTGCATTTTGCCATCTTAGTGAATGTGTATTCTAATGGATATACCACGGATTTAGCTATATGTTAAACCTTTATATCAGACTAAGAGTAGACTAGTAACCTTCTAGAGGCACTCAAAGTGTGGATACATTTAAAAAAATTTCTCTATGTGTCAGAAGCACATCTTTTTCTGGTAACACACACTAGATGTGTCACAACTGAGAAGTATTCTGAAAAACAGCTAGATCTACCAGATGTAAACTGTATACTAATAGCTTATTTTCTGTACCAGAAGTATGTTGATACATAACTTATGAGGTGAGTGGTATACAAATACCTCACTAGCTCCAACCAAAGTGTTACTAGAACAACCTATTAATTCTACCTAAACTATGGTCAGTTCTATCAGAACTATGATTATTCTACTGCCTCTACCAATGTTGATATAAAGTACCAGGTGTATAGGTAACAACAGATTAGTTTGTAAACTTGCATTGAGGATGTTAGTTTATATCTTAAAACATTGGATCATATAAATTAGATTTTAAAACCAGTGTTTTGAAACATTAAGTTAGGACATGAAATCTGAGATTTTCAACACTACTTTATAGAGTTCAATGCCTCAAATTTCAAAAACACTTCACCCAGCCATAACATCTAGTGTTTTTATATATTATATTAGATCTTCAAGATGTACTGTTTGAACCCTAAATTAAACTTTAAGTTTTTGTAATTGAAACGTTATGTTAAACTTAGAAACCTGAGATTTCAAACATTAAGTATAACACTTGGACTTACAACAGAAGATAAAAGGCAAATATAGGCATTCCAAATGATATGATGCAAATACCCTAAACAACCCAAAGAACCAATAATAATTACCATCTTGTTGGGCCAAAAGAACAGAAAAGACTACAATCTATTATCAAATGTTTAAGTTGCATTTCTATGGCCATGTTCATAGGCTCATTGATTTCTCCATAACCATGCTGTAGGGTATCGAACAAAGAGCTACCAACTGATCTGAACAATAGAAAACCACAAGGACTGGCATAAAATTAATAAGTATAAGGGGTTGATAAAGGCACTTAAATAAAACTGCTATAGCTTAATTTTGTCAGGGATAGTGCCCAGAATTAAATGTGGGGATGAAGTTATAAGTAGGTCATTAGGGCTTAATGCTCGGCTTAGGTTAGTATGTAAGGATGAGCAGATTGGCTGGTTGGACTTGTGGGATCAGTTCAGTGGGAGAAGGGAGCTTTTTGCAATGGATGGTTTACATTTAAATAGAGTAGGAGCTGGCTTGTTTGCTAAGGCTATTAACTCAGCTGAAAGTGAAGTTTTAAACTAAGACCAGACAGTGATGAGGGCCAGGAAAAACTGAATGCAAAAAGAATAAGAGGCAGAGAAAAGTTTAGCATAGGAAATGAGTATAGAAGTAGTTATAAGGATAGGCTTAATTATTACTATTGTAATTATAGAAGTTTAATATGAATAGAGTATTAAAGAGGGGAGGAGGAGTGGCGTTATATGTAAAATGTGGGTTACATCCTGTTGAAGTTGAGGATATCAGAGATAATAGCATGGAGATTGAATCCATTTGAGTTTTGTATTAGTGGATATAAAGAGAAAAGGCTTTTAGTGGGAATTTGTTACAGACCACCAAATGGTACTGATGAAATTAATGAGAAATTTTACAATGAGATTAAGATTTCAACTACTGATGAAATCATAGTTATGGGTGATTTTAATTTTAGGCAGACAGATTGGAAAATTCTAGAATCAAACTATGAGGGAGAAAGGTTTTTGTAAACTGTTCAGGATGGCTTTCTTCACCAGTTAGTCAAGGAACCAACTAAAAACAATGCTATTTTACAGTTATTGTTAACTTCAAATACAGAAATGATTGAGAGGGTAGAAATTGGGGAACATCTGGGTGCAAGTAATCATTGCTGTATTAGGTTCGATGTTTTGATGCATATGGAAATAAGGAATAATGACATTTTGGTTACAGATTTTAAAAAAGCAAATGTTGAAGGGATGAGACAAGAGTTATCTGTTGTGAATTGGTCAGCTGAGTTATTTGGAGACACTGATCAGATGTGGAAAATTTTTAAAGATAAATGTTTAAATATTCAAGATAAACATATTCCTTGTTGAAAGAAAAGGGTAGCTGCAAGTAAAAAAACTAGGTTGGTTCACAAAGAGCTTAAAAGATAAAATTATAAAAAAGCACCATAAATTTAAGAAATTTAAGTTGACTGATATGACAGGAGACTTAGAAGATTATAGAAGATCAAGAAAGTTGGTGAAACAGGAAATTAGGACATCAAAAAAGATGTATGAGAAAAAATTGGCTGAAAATGTAAAAATTAACAGTAAGGATTTTTTTAAACACATTAAAGGTAAACAAAATATTAGGATGGGGATAGAACCCTTGAGGGATGATAAAGGAAGGCTAGTATCTGATGATTATGAGATGGCTGGGTTATTAAATTTAATTTTTTTTAGGTTTTACTACTGAAGATTTAAGCAATATTCCACATCT
>NW_013669625.1:16328-25620 GCF_000517525.1 Limulus polyphemus
CTGATATTCAGCTGTTACACATACAGTACTGATATTCAGTTGTTAAATATTACATACTGTACTGATATTCAGCTGTTACACATACAGTACTGATATTCAGTTGTTAAATATTACATACTGTACTGATATTCAATTGCTACACATACTGCACTGATATTGATTTGTTACACATCACATATTGTATTGATATTGATTTGTTACACATCACATATTGTATTGATATTCAGTTGTTACACATCACATATTGTATTGATATTCAGTTGTTACACATCACATATTGTATTGATATTGATTTGTTACACATCACATATTGTATTGATATTCAGTTGTTACACATTACATATTGTACTGACTGTTATTCAGTTGTTACACATTATATAATTTTTTCATTATTTTCAATATATAAATTGTTATTATAACTAACCCTAACAAGCAGTTAACAAATCCAAATCATAAATGCAGTGATCTTTTCATGTTAAGAGTAGTTGTTAAAGAGTAGCACTAGCATATCCCGAGTTAAGTGTTGAAATAGCAATACAACTTAAAACAACTAGAGTGAATTTGTTATAAACTATGCTACTGGCAATGAAATGCATCCAGCAAAGTTCTGATTGGCTGTCATGGCAGTTTGGTATGTTGCTATGTGTTTCTACATATTGTTTATATACCAAACCAAATGTAGAAGTAACATACTTTTTAAAAAAGAGTTTTGTTTTGAGATTATGAAATTTGTTAATGTAAAACACATGATCATAAAAAAGTATGATTGTCTCATCTTGTTTATATGTTCTTTCATCAAATTGTGATAGTTATATTCAGGAGCACACACATCCAAATTTTTTAAATGTTAAAAAAAGTGATAAAATCCGACTTGGTACTTTTAAAATGCCTATTTTAACATTTCTGATGACTGCTGTGTTCAAGATGAAAACATAACCCTCCCAGTTGCTCAGCAGTAAGTCTGCAGGCTTACAATGCTAAAAACCAGGCAGAGCACAGATAGTCCACTGGGTTACTTTGTGCTTAATAACAACCAAACAACCAACCAAAATTTTATTGTGGAGGTATTAGTAATAAAGATTAAAAGCAGAAACTTAAAATTTTAATATTAGTATTCATTAATGTCAAAATCCTTGGAATATGTCTTAACTATGTTTGGGAGCTTATGTTTGTATTCATAAAAATTGTTATAAAATATATTTATCAAAACCTAAGTAATTTAACTTATACAGTTATACTCACTTTTTTGTTGATATCTGTTCTTGATAATTCTACCTGTTCAGAACATTTATGTTTTTCTTGCACACTTTGAGTCAGAGCTGCCTTCATCTCCATGTCATCCCGTGGATCAGGAGTAACAGAGGCTGGTGTAACTGTCCCTGAAGTGGAGGCTTCATCATTGGATAGTATCTGATACTCATTTAAGTAATATGGTCCGAAGAGATCACCCAACCCCCGACTGTGGCTCCCCCAAAAGCAGAGGACACAAACCCAGGTTCTGTCCTTTGTATTAGCATTATACATGGGTGACAAGGTACTAATGTGTCCAAACTGCAGTTTCTTACGAATATTGCTATCCAGAACTTGTCTTTTCTGTTTAACATTCTTCACCTGCTTCATTTCCTCTCCTAGTAGAATGTTAACAACTTCAACAGACAGAGGTCTTTCCTTGGTCCCCATAATATGAATGTAAGGACCATTAAAACTTCTAACCTTTGTCTTGGTATCCGGTTCCATTTCAGGTAAATAAATTTCTGTTTTCTTCTTATATTTTGGTTTTCGTTTAATTTCCATCCCTGGCGGTTTGGGCTTGTTTTTACTACCAAAAGGACGACCTCTCTTCTTCTTAGGAGGAAACAAAAGAGAATCATCATGTGTGAGAGAAGCATCTGTAGTTGAAGGAAAATGAGGACCCAATAAATGAGAAGTTGAAGCGTTAGAATACCGTGAAGTGCTGAACTCTGCACTCCATGACAATCAGAAGTAATTGGACTGTTACCAGAGTAAAAACCTGCCTCCCTGGTCTGATAGACAGATGTAGGATAAGTCTGCTGAATCTGAGCATGCCATACTTCCGCAGGCCTGTTTTCAACATTCAGTGAAGAAGTCTGATATAATCGATAAATGCTATCACTTGCAAAACTATCAACATTTCCCCCTCCACTAGATTTCTTGCCACGTCCACGTCCTCTTCCAGTCGAGTTTCTGGATGAGCTTTGTTTTGTTGTACCATTATGGTCATCTAAAACATTCTTGTCCAAAAATTCTGTTGTACTTCTCTGTCTTCTCGGACTTTGGTTAACGTGTAGACCAATAGCATCTCCATTACCATGAAAATGATGCTTTTCATTTGAATTACAGTGACTGTCATAAGCATCAAAGATTTTGTTCCACCTAGGACATGTAGGGAGTAGAGATGACTGTTTAAAATCATCAACACTAACTTCCAACTCACCACTAGCAAATTCATCTTCTCTGAATCTAATGTTCTTCTTTCCTTGTAGACTTTCAAAACGTCTATCATCCATATTTTCTTTTGGTCCTAGAGTCACTATTTCAGATTTTAAGTCTTTACCACATCCTTGCTTATCAAAACGTTGATTCTCAGAATTAAAGGTTAACTCAATATCACTGTATCCATTTTTTCCACAATTTAAACATGAGTCCCCTTGATGCTCTAATACGGCTGTATTTTCACAGTCAATAAAACCTTGATCGTTTTGATCATATTGTTGGCTTTCGTTTTCTAAACTACTTAAAGACACATGCCCAGGAGGATGACTTACATTGGAACTTGTTGACTGTGATGCACCATTGATTGGAGTCTCTAAAGATGAGTCATTTGGATTCAAACTTTCAATAAGTGCTTGCTGAGAAACAGGAGAAGCTGTTCTCAGCCTCAAGGGATAGGAAGAAGTGATAGCCATGGAGCTTACTGGATGAGGAGGAGTAGACAACCTGTTTTGATCCAGGTTATAGTAAGTGGGAAATGGGGACCCAGGTTCACAGCCAGCCAACTGTTCTACTGAAGAGAAATAGGAACCAGACCTGGTGGTAACAGAAATAGTAGGCTGACTATTGGCCATATCATAACTGGCTCTACTGATAGACGAGCTCACAGAGTCATTGTCCAGCATTACCATTTTCTGAAGGGATTGTAAGGGATTGGAGCTTACCACTTGTTCATTAGATCTGTTACACAATGGCTGTTCATTTGGGGTGGAGCAGCCCCCTTTTGGAGGAGGTGGAGTTGAATTTTGAGGCTGCAGGTGAGATATTAGGTGGTGAGGAGAGTGACCTGAAGAAGTAGGAGAGAAAGGCTGACCATTCACAGGAGAACAAGAATTGACAGCTAGAGGTGATGGAGTGGTTCTGGGAGATGAACGAACTCCAGGACTAGGTATCTGAGACTGGTTCCAAGTATGTGATGATGGGCTAGGTGACGATCCTATGGTCATTTGTCTGAAATGACAAGGAGCAGTAAGATGTGGTCCAGAAATACTAAGAGCATGTGAAGATGACTTCATAGAAGGTGGCGGCATATGTGGAGACGTGTTCATGGCTGGAGACTTGGAAGCTGATCGACTGTATGACTGCATCATGCCTGAGTCTTGCCAAGCTGATTTGGTTTGCTGCAAACTATGGACACTGGTACTGTATAAAGAATGACGACCTCCATATAAGTCTTGACTCACAGGTCCATAAGGGCTCTGAGTGGCTCCATATAAAGAAATCTGTGGTGTAGCACCATAATGGACTCCAGAATGAAGCGTATGACAAGCAGGAGAGCTATATGGATGCACATGTGCTGGTGGGGAAACAGGATGAGGACGACAAGGTGATGTAGGCTGGTATGCTGAGAAACCAGTAGTCTGACTATGTGAAGCCTGTGGTGAACATTAGAAGATGCTTTAGTCCACAAATATAGTCAAGTGTAATCATGGAGATCTCATATCAAGTTTTTATTTTGAAAATAAATATATTCATAATAACTAGAATTTAATGGTGTTACATAACTTATGAATAAGGCTTCAAGACTGTACCTAAACATCCATCCCCAAGAAAGGCAAAAGCAAAAATAAACCCACCATTTACTTTTCAAGAAACCATCAGTCCCCCTCTTAAACTCTTGTAAGGTGTCAGCCTCCACTACTGCAGATGGTACCTCATTCCATAAGGTAATCATCCTGTTAGGAAAATAAAACTGTCTCAACTTGAGCTTAGCCTGTCGTTTATAAACTATAAACTTGTGTCGTCTCGTTTTATTGTTCATAATTCAGCACCTAGAAATCAGAGGCCTTTATCCTTTTAATCCTTAGGATAATCTTGTAAATTTTATTAAGATCCCCATTTTATCCTTCCTTTTCTCAAGAGAAGATAAAAAAAACCTTAACATTTTCTCACAAGATAACACTTTTATTCCAGGAGTCATCCTATTAAACCATTTCAAATAATTGAATATATTCTCTCAAATAAGTAAACCAAAACTGTACATGATTTTCTAAATGAGGCTTAACTAGAGATTTATTTAAAAAGAAAATTTCCTCTTTTAACTTATAATCAGTATGTACATAAATCAGTTCTTAGCTGAATACATAACTGATATTTGAAGTTCTTTAAAACCTGTTCTGGCTCTTTATATATTCTAACGTCTCAAACATTTAGTAACAATCGGAAGATTAATATCGACATAATTCAGATAAATTCCAATAGAGTACTCAAGATCAGGAATGTTGTTGTAAACACAACAGAAAAGAGAATATTTAAAAGCTCATCCATATATACACCTTAATATTATCATTCTTTTTAAGGACCCATTATTACAGTAAATTATAACCTTTAGCATATTTAAGATATTATTGCTATTAGTTAACATGATCGATCAGCTGTTTCTCTTATGACCATTTTATTTTACAACCATCGTTATAGCTTTTCTATGGTTCTTCCATCCTAACTGTCACTTTAAACTCGTCTATTTATCTCTAATTTTATCCATAGTTTGATAATTAGATTTGATGTTTCTTTATTTTTTTTTAGGAACGGCCTGTTTTGATTTCAGTACAATCTAATTTAAAACTGTGAGTTAGTGTTTTATATATATATATATTTAGTTAATGTATTGTTTGTCGTTTAGGTATTTCTTTCCTTTCATAGTTAAACTGCAATTTTATTTGCCTTAAAACTCTAGCTCACCTGCCTCCTAGTGTATATATTAAATATTAAATAAGCCATTTCTACGTTAAGAGGTTTCCGTAGCGGTGGCGTAGGGATATGTATGATTATAAAAAACAAATACTAATTTGTTAGCCATGTGATATGTAGGTCTAGAAAGGAATAAAGAGCCTATGATTTGAAGTTAAGAAAGACTGGTAAGAGCTATGAGACTGCAACACGTCAGATATATTCGTTGATTATTAAAAGTAATGATATTTTATTGTAAATACTTGCTTGATAATTATTTGAGATAATATTAAAAAGTGTTTAATATTTATCTTTTGTATAATCTTACGTATTAGGGTTTAGCTTCTTCTGCTTCTTTTTCTTAATTCAGTATTTTGATATTAACAATGTTGCTTTTTTTGTATATTTCTTTGAAATATTAAGTTACAAAGTCCTGGTTAAACAACAAATAATTTATTTCTGAAATTTGTAAATCTTGTAATATGCTTAAATAAACGTGTGAGTTATCTTACCCTACTAATAACGTAATTCTTTGATACGTTACAAAAGTAGAATTATTACAATAGCTAGGACGCTTTAAAACTTGATTACCTTTAACTTTACGACAGTAGTTCAAGCCAATTGCTGGTGTTTCTGCGTTCCCTAACTAAAGTTTACTATATTTATCTATTGTTACTGTCATCAACAGTATTGGTTAGACTGTTTAATCTATCGAATGTTCGTACTTTTCAACTATATTATAGATATTGTTTTCCATTATTAGCTTAATATGAGTATTTAGGACTAACCTAAATCTACTAAGCTGGCCGAACATCATGAGATATTATTAGGATTACGACCGAAATTATCTTTAACAATACTTATAATCTTTATAAGTAAGAACGTAAGAAAGGTATATTTAATTAGCTATACACATTATCAGGTTGATTTTTAGTTTCGCTTTAAGTAGGTAGCTTTCGCTGATCAAAAAAATTGGTATTAATTGCTAGATGTTTCTTCTTCCTGCTTACCATACTTTTATATTCAAAAAAGCTTATGAGAAACAGCTTGATGATAATGTTAAAGTTAAGAAGCAGGATTTTTTTAAGTATGTAAAGGTAAGCAAGATGTTTAAATGGGGATTGGTACCTTAAGGATGCTGGTACAAGTTCTTTGAAGACTGTGTGATGGCTGAGTTTTTAAATGTTTTCTTCTGTTTTTACAATCTAAATATATTGGCAGTATTCCTGATTAAACATTCTATTGGAAATTCGATCGTCTTTTGGATATTAATATATTGGGGTAAGTAGAAAGATTGAGAAATTCTAAATGGATAAAGCACCAGTGGCTGTTAATGTTTTCTCAAGGTCTTTAAAGGAGGTCACAGGTCGTGAACCTCTTTCAGTTTTGGTAGGTCAAATGGCACTGAGCAGGTGCTTGTAAAATAGAGTATCGCTAATGTTAAAGGAGTTGATAAAAGTTCTTCTGAAAATTGTGAGCCAACCAGTCTTGCTTCTATAGTGGTAAGAAATTAGTCTTATAACATCGTACTTTACTAAACAACACGGATTAACCAAAGTAAAACTTGCTCTATAAGAGATAATCTTATTAAAAATATGAAGATCTGAAACAGCTATTTCTATGATAATAGACCTATATCACGTACAACATTCAAACTGTAAATAAATCCAATCAAATAATGTAGTTTATGATACTGGCTCCACCTGGTTTTTAAATGTAATTAATCAATACAAATATAATGTCGCTCCAGCTGATTTATTAATGTTAGGTTTTAATTCTTTGATTATTGGTGCTTCCAGATTTTTTCTTTTGCTTAGGTTTCTCTATATTCAATATTTTAATATCTTTAAAATTTATTTCGTTTTTATTTTTCAATTATATGTTCGTCTACGGTTGATTATTTCGTTTTTCATGTTCCTTGCATCTCTTTGATATTTTCCTACGTGTTTCTCCTATTTAGGAACTTTTACTATCTAAACACGTGCCATTGCCAAATATTTTTCATTAATATATAACTGATAGAAAACTTTTAATGTTAATTCCCGGTTTTGATAGGGTTTTCACCTTTAATGTATATCATAATGTAATTAATTTTTAACTAATAACACCTACGAATGGTATTAATCCATAAATACATATATTTTATTGCTCTTCTTGGGTGTTGGTTAGTTCTATTGTTGTTCTTGTATGTGATGGTTAGTTCTATTGTTGTTCTTGTATGTGTTCATTCTTTCTTGGTTCGTTGTTTTCTTGATTGTTTCAATTATATTTATAAGGGTACTATGGTTAGTTGTTACCTTGATTGTGTCAAGAGCGCCATTATACTTGTATTAAGTTAATTACATTTAAAACCAAAGGGAGATATTATCAAACCCAATTACTTAATTGGATGTTTTTGCAATTTGAACGTCTTGTACTTTAAATGTTGTACGTGATTATATCTCGCTGTTAGAAACGAAACATTGTACTGAAATAGGTCTATTATTCTACAAATAGCTGTTTCGAAACTTCATATTGTTTGTAAATCAAGTGGGTACCTCTTAAAAAGTAAGGTAATTGTATTAAAAGTTAAAATACTATTGGAAGGGGGACCAATAGGATTTCTTTGCGCTATATTCTTAAGACAAAGAAGACATAAGCTTAATAAACTATCGTCAAGTAAACAGTTTTATTTTTCTAACGTGTGATTGACTTATGGAATGAGTTACAGCGAAGTTCAAAAGGAAATCTGTTATTTCGTAAATTATAAAGGGGGAGTTTAAATTTTTACTTTTCTCCAGAATGTGTATGTGCAAGGACAGCCTTGAAGAATCAAATGGTCTTGTGTTGAAACCTTCGGTGGTTAAATGGTTTCTTCTGTTCTGTTTACCAGGCAACATTCCTGACCCTGAGCACTTGATAGGAAGTATTTTAATAAACCCAACTCATGTGGGTATTATTGGTAAGATTCAAAATGGATACCTAGCAAGATTTTTGAAGATCAGATATGTGATACTCTCGTCAGACGATCGAAACATTATACAAATAAAATAGTCTTCGTTCAGACTACGGCAACAACTGGTCTTGTAATATCTATAAAATCTAGCGCTGATGCTCAGTTGTCCGTGGACAGTTTCCCAAGTAAACAAGTCCGTGGACAGTTTCCCAAGCAAACAAGTCCGTGGACAGTTTCCCAAGCAAACAAGTCCGTGGACAGTTCCAAGCAAACAAGTCCGTGGACAGTTTCCCAAGCAAACAAGTCTGTGGACAGTTTCCCAAGTAAACAAGTCCGTGGACAGTTTCCCAAGTAAACAAGTCCGTGGACAGTTTCCCAAGCAAGCAAGTCCGTGGACAGTTTCCCAAGTAAACAAGTCCGTGGACAGTTTCCCAAGCAAACAAGTCCGTGGACAGTTTCCCAAGCAAACAAGTCTGTGGACAGTTTCCCAAGCAAACAAGTCCGTGGACAGTTTCCCAAGTAAACAAAATCACGCTTTTCTAATGTTTTCTTGAACATAAGAGACAGGGTATGAAAATAACAGGTGTGTATAATCTAATATAAAATGACAAACGGTGATATAAGTAATCCTTTAATTTGTCATTTTATATTGTTTTATTTATGAATTAAAACAAACTGAATCTACATTTATGGTTGGATTTTAAATATGTCGTAAAAGCAATGTGTGTCAGTTTTATAATTTATGTAATATTCTGGTTCTTACTCAGGTACTTCATCAACGGTAAATACTTAGCATAAAATCGCACGTCATGTTTTGTCGCAGTTTTAATCCGTAAAAAACAAAAACAAAACTGTATCAATAACTCACCGTATCGTATGGACGTTCTAGGAAATTCATCTCTTGTCCCACAGTACCTGAGAAAACGGTGATAATCTTTATATGAGCTGTTTACAACTTAATATCACAGTACCTAAGGAAACGGCAATAATCTTTATATGAGCTGTTTACAACTTAATATCACAGTACCTAAGGAAACGGCAATAATATTTATATGAGCTGTTTACAACTTAATATCACAGTACCTAAGGAAACGGCAATAATCTTTATATGAGCTGTTTACAACTTAATATCACAGTACCTAAGGAAACGGCAATAATCTTTATATGAGCTGTTTA
>NW_013669625.1:26337-35410 GCF_000517525.1 Limulus polyphemus
CTTATATAACCTATTTGTTACAGTAACAATTGTTATGGTGTGAATACTTCCTGCTGGGGAATTGTGATTATAATCAATTATATTTGTACACCGTTTTGGAAAAAAACCAGGGTACCAAATAAAGATTGTAGCATTTAAAATACAATAAGCCCGATAAACTTGACTGATTATATCACCGCTTCCTTCGGAAATTACATTCCAGAATTATATCTTCACTCATCACTTGTTTCCAACACAAAGTTTTATTTGGGGATTGTCCAATGTCCGTGATTGGTTACAAAATTCGGTAAATCTCTGAAGGGGAAGTGACACACAAGCACTACTGTAATCAGGGTCGTAGCCAGGTTGAGGTAGAGGAGTCCATTACCTCCTCGCTTCCCCCCCCCCCCACAATTCAGTTATTAATTGCCTCCTCGTTTTCCCACCATTCAGTTATTAATTGCTCTATACATGTGCTGAAATACGTCCTTTATCCTTTGATCGACCAAACTATCGTTTTTACTTGAAAACAATATGTATACGTCCTACTTTACACTCCAGACTTTTCCATTTGTTTTCGCTACAGATCACTCCCAAAATGCCAAAACGTAAGAAGTCCAGCCTCTGTAAGCCCAAGACATCCACAAAGAGAGCAAACCAAACACTGGAGCAGCGGGAGTCTCAACAACAAAGAAGAAAGGAATTCACCGCATTTGCAAGGGCTGGGGAGTCATCTGAGGAGCAGGAATCTCGACAACTCAGAAACCAAATGTCCACTGCAGCAGCAAGGGCCGAGGAAACACCTAAACACCGTCGTTCTCAACAACTCAGAAACCAAAGGTCCACTGGAGCAGCAAGAGGTGAGGAAACACCTGAACACCATCGATCTCAACAACTCAGAAATCGAAGGTCCACTGCAGCAACCAGAGCCAACAAAACACCACAATGAAGAAGGGAGCGCCAGAGGCAAGACCAACATGCTGCTGCTGCAAGAACAAGAAGAAATAACCCTGACTGGAACATAGTTGCTTTAAGTTACCAACCTGAGATAGATTACCAGTCCAGGGTGTCAATAGGCTCTATGTTAGTTACTTTCCAAGAAGGTGGTGCTAAAAAGTGGAAAGGAGAATCCAAGGGAATGTGCTGTAGTGAAGAAAAAGTCAAGCTTAGCCATGTGAAGACCTCTCCTAAGCCACTGAAATCCTTGGTATCTGGTCAAACCTCTGAGTCAAAGCACTTTCTGGCCAGCATCAGGAAATACAATTCTAGCTTTCAAATGACTTCTTTTGGTGCATCACAGGAGATAGTGGAGCCAGGATTTATACCCATCTTCAAAGGCCAAGTCTGTTATCGAATCGGATCCACTCAGCCACTGCCTGGAGAAACCCCAAGTTTGTCCAGATTTACTTCATGGGAGATGAAGATCAGCAAGGCAACTAGCGATGCAGCCATGTTCCTGATGTCTAACTAGATATTATCCTCTCCCTCCAAGGGATGTTCCACCAACACAATTCATTGATCAGAAGTTTTAAACATTCAGTTCAACAAATCACCTCCAATGATTACAAGGTTGTAATCAGGGCAGACAAGGTCCCTAGAGGGGGGAGCATGCACGGAGATTCAACCCCAACCTATGATAAAGTCGCTGTTTTAAGGTGAGTGGGTGAGTGAAGAGCATGATAAGAGAAACATTGTTCTTCAGTACCACCACCAAACGAATTCCTGAGACAAATAGAACCTATGATACCTTACAGTATCCTATGATCCTGTGGCAAGGTCAAGATGGGTACCACTTCCAGATTCCTAAGATTATCAAAGTGACAGGCCAAACTCATCCTAACGAAACTGTCTCCTCCAATAACTTCTATTCTTTCATGATCATAGACAGAGAAGGAGGAAGCCACATCTTAAAGTGCATCAACCTTTTTCACCATTATGTTGTGGATGAGTACACCAAAACTAAGAGTGAGTGGCTTTGCTTATATTCAACTCAATCAAAAACACCTGCTTGTACAACAGTACGTTCATCACGGGGTGCTGTCAATGCCAATAGAGGTGTAAACGCTAAGAATGTGGGGAGATTGGTTATTTTGCCTTCATCCTTCACAGGTCGACCAAGATACATGCATGAGGGGACTCAAGATGCAATGACCTATGTCAAGTAATATGGCAGACCCAATCTCTTCATCACCTTCACTTGCAATCCAAAATGGAAGGAGATCCAAATTGATTTTTATCAAAACCAAAAGCCAATAGAGAGACATGACATCATTGCCAGGGTGTTTAAACTCAAAATTGATGAACTTATGAGGTTGGTTCTCAAAATTGGGGCATCTCTCATGCTTTTGAGAAACTTGGACTCACCTAGGCTATGCAATGGCACAAGCTACAATCATTTCAAAAGTGAGGATGTCTTTCTGCCTCGGATAAACCTATCAGCCCAACTGATACAGCCTTTGAATTCAAGAGATTTTAATTCCCCATCCAACTCAACTTTGCAATGTCTGTTAACAAAGCTCAATGACAATCTTTAAAGGTGGTTGGACTAAATTTGACATCTTGCTTTTCTCATGGGCAGCTTTATGTTGGATGCTCGCATGTAGACAGTAAAAAAACATTTACATTACTTTGCACCAGAAAGCAAGTCCAGGAACATTGTTTACAAAGATATTATTTGATGTAGTTATTTCATTTTTAGTATTAATGTTTGTGTATGTATATGTTACATTATGTTTTTAGAAAAATAAAAGTTTTGAAATAAATATGTTTTTGTACTCATTTCCTTTTCATTCTCAATTTTTCCCCCGAGCAACACCAGGCATGTCTGCCAATATTTTATAAAATAGTCTTGTATTTTACGACATGATACAAATATCATGAGAAGGTTTAAAAAATAGACTATAGATCAGGTTTGAAAGGCCACAAATAAGTACAGCTTGATCATTACTTTACAACACAGTTGTATATAGATTATAGACACTTCAATGACCTGAACTGGACGGCTGTATCTTACAAATGCTAACCAAAAGGACTACAACACTGCTCTTAACCAAATATCGGGACTGTCACTTTTATAAAGTACACACAGCTGAAAGTGTGAAGTTAAACCTTGGACCTTCGGAAATACAGCCCAGCTTACTAACCACTAGATGACAAGACATTATGTTTTACTGCAATAGTCAAGGAAAACCTTCCTAAAATACCAAAAGAAACTATATGTAATAAAACACTGCAAATAGAAATAACAATTCACAAATCTCTAAATAGTGACCTGTTCAGGTACACTGATTTCAAATATAAAAGTACCGAGTTATAAAGCAGATTATAAGCTAAGTGAAGCAAAGTAATAATCTAATTCGGACAAGAAAACAATAATAAAAGTACACAAAATAAAAGTGCACCTGACTTCTGTGATCATCATTTTAAACTGGCTGGCTCTATGTTCTACATAATATGACAAACACTTGACTACTAGGATGCTCATTTATACTGGATGGTTATATGTTCTACATTATACGACAAACACTTGACTTCTAGGATGCTCATTTAAACTGGCTGGCTCTATGTTCTACATTATATGACAAACACTTGGCTTCTAGGATCCTCACTTGAACTGGTTGGCACTATTTTCTACATTATATGACAAACACTTGGCTTCTAGGGTCCTCACTTGAACTGGTTAGCACTATGTTCTACATTATATGACAAACACTTGACTTCTAGGAACCTCACTTGAACTGGATGGCTCTATGTTCTTCATTACATGACAAACACTTGACTTCTAGGATCCTCACTTGAACTGGCTGGCTCTATGTTCTAAATTATATGACAAACACTTGACTTCTACAATCCTCACTTGAACTGGCTGGCTTTATGTTCTACATTAACAGATTTTTGACCACTGCAGGAGGAGGTAGCATGTCTATGCCAGACAAAGAAAACATCAAGAATGATAATATTTCACAACAAAGAAAGTTCATTGTGCGATATCCCACAACCCTAGGTTACCCATGTGAACAATAACTTCTATTATACATTAAAGTTAGGTACAGTTCCCAACTTATACATAACATTACAGTCAACGAGAAACCATTTGATCATTCAAAGATTGATTTTTATGTCTGAGTAAAAGTAGAAATTGAAATATATGCTTTACTTTTGAGGAAATACATATTCTCCTCCTAAACTGTTGTAACGTGGTGGACCGCAACTAGCCTGATTTTCCAAAACTTACACTTGGATTCCTCTTGTCTTCATAATACAGCACAAAGAAATCAGAGGCTTTTATACCATTGATGATCCTCCTGATAATATTGTAAGCTTTAATAAGATCACCTCTCGAGATAAAACAAGATACATTTACCTATCCTTATAAGATAACTCTACTATCCTCGTGATCCTCCTGTCAATCCTATCTTAAGAGTCAGTATCTTTCCTGAGATAAGGAGACTAAACCTGCGTTCATCCGAGACCTAGCTAATGATTTGTATAGAGATAATTAATTACATCATTTGGCTTTTAATTAGTATGTCTGTAAATAAAACCTAAAAACATATTATATTTACTACCAGCAACAGAGTGCTACTTCGATGGTTTGAGTAACTTATCTATCAATATACCAAAATCTTCTTTTTTTTTCAGTCACGTTCTTGAGTAGGTTCCATACATCAACTTCTTTGTTCAAATTACAAATTAATCGAATTCCTGTTGTACATCAATTAGTTAAAAATAATCAAAGTTTACTGTGACTGCACAGCACCAGCCGCACTTCAGATGACACAGAAACATGGTCATTTAGTTTCAACCTTACTGAACAATCATTCATTGTGGTGTGTGTGACTTTTGAGCTAAAGGATTAGCACTGATTACGACCTTTCACGTTCTCCTTAAGAGGACGCTTACTAAATGAATGCAAATCACGCTCGAAAAACAATATTATTTTAATATAGATGTGTTATCTTCTGGTTATTAAATTTTTAAAATGTGGTGGGAATTTCATATGAAAGTACTTTTGAATATAAATTTTTATATTATTATTTCAATAGAGAACTTTTATATCCCCAAAAATGTTCCAATTTTCGTGACCAATTAGTTTCTATATGCATAAAAGTCCAAAATGATCCAATTTCGACACACCCTCATATCTTGGTTGTATGTACACATTGTACTTTCAATATTGTCCAATCGATCAAACTCTAAAAGCCTTCAAGCTTCATGCCACCAAGCACGCTTATATCACCACTGAAGCTATGCACGTGAGGCCATTCGCTGTTCCAAACTAAGTACTTGATGTTGTCATGACAACGACGCAGCAGAGGGTCCTTTTCCGAGATACTATCAAACGAACACAAGTCACGTGCTGCGTGCCGCCAACTCAAACAAGAACGCATGCTCGCTCGTTAACCCAATCTTGCTACTTTTGTTTTTCGAGCATTAACAAAATAAGCTTTCTACGTGAGATGTTTAACACAAACTCACAAATGATTACAAAAAAACTTTATAAATTTAGCTAGATCGATATTTTCGGTTTACGTTGAAACACGTTAGTTTTCCCGGACTGTATGGTAGTTGGAAAACCCTAGTTTCCAGGCACTAAAACTTCGACAATTAATAACTGAAAGTTCTAATAGATCATGGCTAGGAGTTGTGGATCTTTGTGACGAAATCTCTTATGCCAATCGCAAAAGTAGTGAATGAATAGTTGCTTTTCAACTTTCTCTCGTTATAAACTTAAACAAGTAAATGAAGGGACTTGGTTTCAGCATAGGTCACGTGTTACGTATCCTTCCCATGGCACAGCGTTTAGTATAATATAGTGTGAAACAGATATCGTCAGAACTCACTTGTGTAATACTGCTTTCCCAGGATGATGAGCATATAACACGCGTTTTATAGAATAAATAGTGAGTACAAACACTCACTAGTTTTTACAGCGTTATGTTATAATATTCAAGTTTTCTTGGGACTCTGTGGTAAACAAGAGCGATTATAGTCCGTCGTGCAGCTTTGCGCTCAAACCCGAAGAATAAATAGAACGTCTGGTTGGACTGTCAGAAATGGATCTTTAGTTACATCAACGTCTTCGAGAACAAAACCATTTATTCTTATATAACTTTAAATTCCTACTCTACAAATATTATATATGTCAGCGGGATAAAAAACAACAACGCATGACGTCATGGAGTTGATAGAAAAATATATATTCCACTCTCTCGCAAAAAAGGGGAAAAGAAAAAAGTTTGTTGTTTAGGTTTATCCTTCTTACTCTATGCATGGGTTATCCTTTTTACTTTATATATGGTTTATCCTTCTTACTCTATGCGTGGTCTTTCTTCTTACTCTATGTATGGTTTATCCTTCTTACTCTATGTATGGTTTATCCTTCTTACTTTATGCATGGTTTATCCTTCTTACTCTATGTATGGTTTATCCTTCTTACTCTATGTATGGTTTATCCTTCTTACTCTATGTATGGTTTATCCTTCTTACTCTATGTATGGTTTATCCTTCTTACTTTATGTATGGTTTATCCTTCTTACTCTATGCATGGTTTATCCTTCCTACTCTATGCATGATTTATCCTTCTTACTCTATGTATGGTTTATCCTTCTTACTCTATGCATGATTTATCCTTCTTACTCTATGCATGGTTTATCCTTCTTACTCTATGTATGGTTTATCCTTCTTACTCTATGCATGGTTTATCCTTCTTACTCTATGTATGGTTTATCCTTCTTACTCTATGCATGGTTTATCCTTCTTACTCTATGCATGGTTTATCCTTCTTACTCTATGTATGGTTTATCCTTTTTACTCTATGCATGGTTTATCCTTCTTACTCTATGCATGGTTTATCCTTATTACTCTATGCATTAAGAGAGATAAGAAGTTAGCTAATCACCTTAGAAGCGCTTCCTCCCCCCATCTGCAGAACCCATAACTCCCGCCCTGCCCCCACACACCCTCACTCATAATTTCTAACATAGAATATTGTAACGGTAAAACCTTATCGATCCTATGCCTCAAATTCCACATGCCTTCCACTTATATTCGTCCAGAAAAGATTGTATGACAAGCATCTTTTTATAAACTGACATCTGAAAACAACAAACCTTTAAATTACCTTTTTTAAATTTGTATTACTCACTTCAGTTTCACTCTATATGAAAATACGAATATAATAATTCAATATTATTACTGTGTGTGAAAGTATGTAATAAGTATGTAAATAAGATATATAGCTACAAAATTTCGCTAGAATCGCCCTGATAATTTTTACCACTCCTTATAGTCAGCTTCAACGATGATTACTCTATCTACAGTATTTATATAATTCACAATCAGGCACTGTGGGCTATAATTGTTCAAAAATCATCGTGATTGCCGATCCGATGCTTGAAACTGAGCTTGATGCTATCTTTGAAGCTAGTTGATACGGTTCATGATGATTTACTTTAGCTGTTGACTATTTGATCAAGACACACATTAGTGTGTCGTGCGACCAAAACAACCTGCAGGGCACACTGTGTGTTATTAGCAGGAGTGATAGTTTAGTAATTTTCCACTTTCTCTAACTTGGACTGGGGTAATCCAAACTATCACATATGTTTAGTGGATGCACTATACTAGATCCTTATGTCACATACCAAATTACAAGGCAATCTATTAAAAAATACTCAAGATATAAAATATCTAATTTTGATTGAATTTCTTCATATTTTTTCTTCGCACCGAAAGTACGGAAACTTTATTTGATAGAAAAATATACTTAATTTTTATGGATTTCTTTTTAAACTTGTTACACTGATAGATTTTTACAACTTACAATTAGATGCCAAATTTGGTCTAAATATAAGCCACATGTGCAAAGTTGTTCAACAAAAACCATCGAGAATTAACGAAAATGTTTGCACTCGCATACTCAAAAAATAACGTAAGCTATCGGTCTGAAATGTTTACTACAACTTCAACTAAGAGTAAAAGTGGACCGATTTTTAGCCTTTTGTCATTCGGATTAAAGATGACTGACTTAGAGCAGCAAAATTATAGGGTGAAAGCACGTGCAGATACACAAGTACTAATTAAGCCAAGCAAACTAGATTAGCAGTTCTAGATCAATTTTTAAAAAGAATTATTATTATTATTATTCATTATTCATTGCCAACTTTTAAGCACAATTTACTAAATTTTATTAGATTATCCTAATTAAAGAGCATTTAGCGTCATGTGATATTAGCTGAAGCAATTAGCGTAAATAATAATGCTTGATACCGTTGAACCGATTGCATGTGGGTGATTACAAACAACTGTTAATCTAGATTCCATGGCGTTACTATAAAGGTTTGGTTTGTTATGAATTTCGCGCAAAACTACACGAGGGTTATCTGCGCTAGCCGTCTCTACTTTAACAGTAAAAGACTAGAGGGAAGGCAGATAGTCATCACCACCCACCTCCAACTCTTGGGTTAATCTTTTTTACCAACGAATAGTGGGATTGACCGTCACTTTATAACGCCCCATGACTAAAAGAACGAGCATGTTTGGTAGAACGGGGATTTAAACTCGCGACCCGCAGATTACGAGTCGAGCGCCCTAACACCTGACCTACTATAAATGAAATTACTAACACTGTTTTAGAGAGGAAAACTACCACCATATATTTTAGAAAATCTGGTTATTTCTGTAAAGTATATGTCTGTTCCGAATAATAGGGTTGCAATACTGAAGCTAATGTTTGTTACTATCAAGTGTCACTTTCTTACTTGCTGTGGTTTGTTGGTGTGTATTGATAATAAGTCATGATATCTAATCAAAAACACCTTAGGTGTGAAAAAAGAAGCAGCAAAAAAAAAAATTAAATGTGCGATTAAAGAAATGAAATCAAAATTGTCGCCCAAACTGGTAGCTCCACTTATAGCATTGATAAGAATTTTACGGAAAATATTCATTCATTAGTTAGCTGGGCCGTGTGTTTTGTTTTACCCAACATCATGCTTCAAGTTGAACAAAAACACGGCCTGGCTAACGAATGAATGAATAGTTACTGTAAAATTCTTATCAATGCTATAACTGTAGCTACCAGTTTGGCTGCTAA
>NW_013669625.1:36410-38889 GCF_000517525.1 Limulus polyphemus
TGCTTAGATCAAGACACAACCCCACTAAGCAGGTATAAATTTTACCAGTAGAAAAGCAGCCTTTTCAAATAAAACATATATATCTAAGACAGCGCTTTAAATAAACTTTCGTGTCCTTTAGACAAATTGTTCTACAAATGTGTGTAATAAATTTTAATATTGTGTTTATTAATTGTTTTTACTTCTCCCTTCGTACATAATACAGTGGTTGGCTCCCTAAAGACATCGACTGTATAGTGTACAAAGCGCCGAGTATCTACATGTTACAGTCATCTAATGTTCATCTATTATTGACTGGTAATTATTGTTTCACCCTGTACTTAAACTTCTTAAAGAAACACCAGATATTTGTAAGAAAACTGACTTGAAGGGGTAATGATTACATCGTTTACACAAGAATTATGATTTTTTTAGCTTATAAAAAATATAGAATTAACTTCAAAGTATCCCACGCAATACGAAACGATCCTTTCAGTAATATTGTCCCGGTTTGACTGTAGTACTTGCGCCCGTTTTTTCTGTAGGCTGGAGAAACAATGATAATAATAAAAATAAAAAAGAAGAAATGGGCGATCCCTATTATGAACCACTTCCGTGGTTCATTATATATATATATATATATATTATAGATTAAAGCTAAGTTACAGATAACAATAAAAGTAGCTTGGAACTAAAATTTGAAAACTAAATTCATATAAATTTAAGCCTGTTAGTTTTGTACTGTGTTAAATATATAATATAACCAATACGTTATAGGATTTCCACAAGTTATTCGCTTCATTAATCTTTGCCAACATAAAATATCCACAGCTTTTAAGTTACATTGACACTTGTAATTAATCTATAATAATTAATTGAAATATCCATTAGATTATTTTTCTAAATATTTCTTTAAAACAAGTGTACTTTTATCATGTTGGCCACATTATCCATATATGTCTGTTTGATGTCTTGGTAACAGGGGAATAAACACTCGCTATTCATACAGTACACTGTCATGCAACAAGGTTCTTTTGATTTCCTCGAATACACTTATTACTCTGATAATACACTTGTTTTACCCGCCTAACAATTGTTATTCTGATGCCTCAAGCTTATACAGTAGCACGTGACCTGTTTCTTGGATTACAGCATGCGACGTTTTGAATCCAGGATTAATGGGTTAACACAGTGTTTTTATAATATCGGGAAATAAAAGTCAAGATAGAATCAATTTCTCGTCGTTGCGTTATATCGCGACGAAACGTGAGAGAGTGCTTGTATGTATATCGTGACGAAACGTGAGAGAGTGCTTGTGTGTATATCGTGACGAAACGTGAGAGAGTGCTTGTGTGTATATCGTGACGAAACGTGAGAGAGTGCTTGTGTGTATATCGTGACGAAACGTGAGAGAGTGCTAGTTCAATCCTAGAATTGTACCAGTTTGTATATCGTTATGACACCCGAAAATAGTGGCTTCTTCAAGGTCGTTATGAAATACAAACTATGAGTATTATTTTCACCATCTTTAAGAATCAAGAACCAACAAACAAGAAGTTACTGGATTTCGAACTGCGATGAGGTATGAAAGAGATGATGCTAATTTTAAAGTAGAAATGAAACGTGCATCTTCATAGCTATTAGTGTTAGATAGCTACATTAATGAGTTTACTATGCACTCATCTAGATACAACAGATATATAAAGCTGTACTTACCTTGATAAGGAGATCCGGAACTGTGCATATTAAGCCAAAACGGCCTGGAAGAAGCTGGGTAACTAAAGTCACAGTTCCTACTATTGTCTCGGTTGGCGGCTTTAAAAACAAACAATACGCTCTTTACCTAAGTGCACATATAAAAAAGGTCTAATTTAAAGTAACTTATCAAGAGCTGTAAACTTTATAGGAATATAGAAATTTTCCGCAAACGAGTTTTAATTTTTACAATTCCTAACTTTCAGAACGTTTTGTGATATAATTTAAATTACCCTTGCATCGCGGCTTAACTCTGTTCTGTTCCTTAACTTTACAAGCAGATTATTGGCCCTAGTGAAATCTACATGGTAATATTCGTTCATTTCATCTCGATTGTGAGTGCAAAGTTAATTAATTATACAGGTAATATTATAATATGTTTGATTTGCAGCTGTTTAGCTATTACAGACATCATATATATGCTTTACATCATCTGCTACTGACGTAAACATGTAATAGTTTTTAAAACAGGTCTGACAACGTCTATTACTTGTATAAATAATATTACAAATCACTCATGTTGCTAACGAAACAATATTGTCCATATAATTAATATTGCAATGCTACACTTGTAATTAAAACACCACAATACTCATTGATCTAAAGCAACAATATTATTCATGTAACTAAGACAACAATATTATTCATGTAAAAGACTACATTATTATTACCCATGTAACTAAGACTACATTATTATTACCCATGTAACTAAGACTACATTATTATTACCCATGTAACTAAGACT
>NW_013669625.1:39773-47481 GCF_000517525.1 Limulus polyphemus
TCCATCATTGTCTCTTGTTCACTACTCCATCCATTTACCTTTAAAATTATCTTAAACTTTCATGGCATATTTCCATCATTGTCTCTTGTTCACTACTCCATCCATTTACCTTTAAAATTATCTTAAACTTTCATGGCATATTTCCATCATTGTCTCTTGTTCACTACTCCATCCATTTACCTTTAAAATTATCTTAAACTTTCATGGCATATTTCCATCATTGTCTCTTGTTCACTACTCCATACATTTACCTTTAAAATTATCTTAAACTTTCATCATACAGTAATGGAAATATGCCTGAAAGTTTAAGATAATTTTAAAGGTAAATAGATGGAGTAGTGAACAACTAACTACATGTGTATTATTATACCTCTATATAAACTACACGTGTACACCTCTATACTAACTACATGTGTATTATTATACCTCTACATGAACTACACATGTATACCGCTAACTAACTACATGTGTATGACTAGTCCTTTACATAAACTACACATGTACACTTCAACACTAACTACATGTGTATTAGTATACCTCTACATAAGCTATACATGTATACCGCTAACTAACTACAGGTATATTATTATACCTCTATATAAACTACACGTGTACACCTCTAACTAACTATTAGTCCTCTAACTATTAGTCCTCTACATAAACTATTCAAGTTCATTTCTACATTAAGTACACATGTAAACCTCTGCAGTAACTACAAGTGTCTAGTTATGCTTCTGAACTAACTGAGCTATATGGTCGTATAAGTATACTACAGTACTACCTATTCTTGTTTCTACATTCAGTAGAAATGTATGTAATATAATTATGTAAAAAGTGAAAATAATTGGTATAAAAAGCAAATATTACGAGGTTACATCCTCTCTATTGTACGAAAATAAACTGTCAGGTGTTGATAGGGCACTCTTTACTCATGCGTCCAAAATTAAATCATTTGGCAGTAATCAACTACAGCTTGTACAATGGCAAAGAGGAGAATGATATCATGTCCAATAACATCTCCAGTGATACATGCTGGAAAGCTAATTGAAGAGCGGGCTGTATCTCAGCCATTGATGTTGGAAGTCTAACCAAAATTGATGGCACCCTGAATGTTGATAGGTACATCATATTGTTATCTATCATGTCATTCACTCAGGAATAATATCAGGGATTTATCTTTCAGCAAGACAGGGATCCTAGGCATGCTGCAAATATGGTGAAACGATACCTGAAAAAAAAAAAAAGGTTGGTCGACAAAACACTTGCAACTATGTCATGGCCTGCACAAAGTCCCGTTGCGAATACTGTTAAGCCCGTATGGGCTTATTTGATAAATAAAATTATTTGGCAACGAAATAAGTCAGCTGAATTATTGTGTGCAATACAGGATGATATAGATTATTATTTTTTCACTTAGAAGTTTGTATTGTTATTGACTAAAGAAAGTTTATAGAATCACTTCATGAGCACACAGCAAGTAATGACCTAACCTAACTGTACCGAAAGTGTAGGAAATGATCTGGACGATATAAAATGCTAGTTAGACGAGAGATGGATGAATTTATAATGAGTCTGTTATGGTGATTGATTGATTGATTATTGATTCTTGAATATTTGGATTGTGTTACAATGAAGCGCTAGATGAACAAGAAGTAGCACAAATACATGAAAATTATTGTTTAGTTTTTATTATTTGTGAAGTTAGATCTACAATTAGTTCGACAAACCGTTTAGATTATAAAACTTATAGTTGAAGAAATTTAAAAGTTTAATTCATTAAGGGGACTGGACTCTGCATTATTTCTTACCAAATAATCCTAAAGAAAAGAAACTACTTCAAATGTAGTGTCAGATAGTGGAACTTTGGGTAAAAATAGAACCAATCCATACTTAACGTCAAGATGATGACTCAAAGCGAGACTGGGAAGGTAATGAAAATGATGAATCAGTGCAAACAAGTTCGAAAGTAAAGAGGTAGGAAATTAGAAGAGAGAGAGAGAGGAAAATACAATATACAAAAACGAAAGAGACAAAAATAAAGAAATGTCCAAAAGAAAGCAATTAGAAGAACGAAAGCTAAGATTCACAGATTTAAAACCAAAAATCAAATTTAATGAAAGACAAGATCGAGAAAGACACAGAAGAATTACTACAAACTGATAAAGTACAAAAAGATGTGTTGAAGGATAATAACAACAAAACTGAAGAAGACAAAGTATATCAATACCAGAATAAAACATCTAGAAACTGAATTGGTTAATGCAAGTATCAAGCCAGTCACAACTCTGTCTGCATCCTCTCAAGAGTTTCAACCTCAAACAATATTCCACAATGTATAGGATCTACACCTGTTATCACTACTACTACTCCAGCTACAACACTAATTAAGTTCAACAACACTGCCCTTTCGAGAAACCAATAGCGTATGATGCAAAAGTACCATAAGAGATACATGAGCCACAGTTTGAAATGATTTTAAAGGTAAATGCATCCAATAACAGACAATGATGGGAATATGCCATATATATATATAAAATAATATTATTGTGTTCGACGATCCTTGCTACTCTTGGCACTACTTTTTTTATCGTGGATCGTGGTCGTTTTGTGGTCATGTGATCAGTGTGCTTGTCACAGTTACGTTAATTTCTAAGAATGACAGCAAAGTCAATGTTGGACCACAAAGCTTGTCCAACTTTTCACAGACCTTCTATTACAACGGTTCCCAAACTGGGGTTCACTAGCCGGTCTTTGTACATATAGATAAATTCTCTTTAATACTTCCCTCACTCTAAACAATGAAATATTTTCAGCTAGAAATTTAATCGTTGCAATAAATATGATTGCACAACAATGTTTATTCTTTAAATAATAATAAAAAATTGAAATTAAACTAAGGTACTCCAGTGTGTTTATCATTTTAAATTTCTATTAAGTAATTAGGTGCGATCCTCAGCTGGGCGTCCAAGGTCTTGGGAAGCCTCAAGTTAAAAAGTTTTGGAATCCCTGCTCTATTCGTAGTTGTCTATCTCTAAGATTACTTTTAAAGGACCCGGCATGGCCAGGTGGTTAGGGCACTCGACTCGCAATCTGAGGGTCGCGGGTTCGAATCCCCATCACACCAAACATGCTCGCCCTTTCAGTCTGGGGGCGTTATAATGTTACGGTCAATCCCACAATTTGTTGGCGGTGGGTAGTGATGACTAGCTGCCTTCCCTCTAGTCTTACACTGCTAAATTAGGGACGACTAGCGCAGATAGCCCTCGTGTAGCTTTGCGCGAAATCCATAACAAACAAACAATACTTTTAAACATACCAAAAGTACAAAGTTTGTTGAAACTACATCTGGAGACTTGGAAGAATGTATAGTCAAAAGTTTTGTCGAGACTTCAGTTTCTTCAGTCATCTGTCTCATGAAAAGAGTTACTAGAAGCCTTTCGTCAACTTCAAATCTTTATCCATTATTTTGTTAACAACTCTATTAGGTTTTGTAATTATAGTTTTCATTTCGTGGATGAAGACGTGGTTCCAAATTGGCATGGGCTATTGTTTCGCATGTTGTGGTTTTTTGGCACCTCTCGATGTTTGCCACATGCTCCAATCACCACTGGCACTGTTGGCCCATTTTCTAACTAGAGCTGACCATCAATCATGCACTGTTTAATCATTGTGATAGTATCTTGTGGTGAATCTAATGAGCTGTCTTGATTCTGTTTCTTCTGGCAGCAACACTCATGATGACAGTCACTATTCTTTTGTTTCTTGCCAGCCACAACTTTGTGTGTAGCTCCAGCTGCTTGATGTTGAGATCTCTGCTTCTGCTTGTTGATGACAGACTTGCACCCACTTGTAATGTGCCGCCCCATTTTATAAAAAGTATATCATCTCTCCTTTCACTTATATGTCAACCTTTTGTCAACTTTGGTGGCATCCTGCTTGTGTTCAACCATCCCTGGCTTAGACTTTAACTGGTTATTCTTGGACTTGCCAGTTATACTCCCTCCATGAGGTTCCATATACTGTCCTACCAGCTTCTGGTGCTCTTTTAGGAACAATGACATGTCAGTAGAGTACGTGATCATCAACTGTTCATGTAATTAGAAGATCTGCCAGTCCTTCAAAACTATCTTCATACTTGGCTATGTCAGTCCACCTTATGAAGTATCGCCATAGACATGCCACAAGCTGAAATACAGTTTATCCAGTGTCAGGTTTGACTTCTCTAAACTTCCAGTGAAAACCTTCCTTGGTAGTTTCATAGTGTTTTAGCAAGACCACTTTTAACTTGTCATAGTTCATGGAATCTTCTGACGTCATGCCACATACATTTATAGGCCTTTTCCTGTGAGAAGGTGTCGAGATGGACTGCCCAATTACCTCTGTCGCAGTTCTGACTTTGGGCAAATTTTTCATACCTCTCCAGGAAAGCATCCATGTCCTCTTTCTGTCTATCCAATTTGGGCAGCTTGGGTCAGTTTGTCCTGATCCATTGTCATTTTTGGAGCCATCATCTTTCTGTTGGGTAACTTTGGCAATCTCAGTTTATGCTCTTATTCTCTCTACTTCCAGTATCTCCACTCTCTCTCCTTTCTCAATTTGTGCTCTTATTCTCTCTCTCACTCTCTATTTCCTGTCTCCCCTCTTTTTCTTTCTCTTCTTTTGTTTTTATTCTCTTTAGTTCCAGTCTCTCCTTTCTCTCTTCTCTGTTGATGCTCTTCTCTCTCTCTAGGTCTTGTTGTTGTTAACGAACTATCTTTGAGTCGAAGTCGCTCACCCTCTCTATCCACTTATCAAAGTCAGTCGACATGTTTATATTGCGTGGTTGTAATCTCTACAATATTTTCGCCACCACTACAGTTGTGTGTATATAGTACTATTTCTCCTGTCGTCCACATCTTCTTCTGTTGCTGTTTATCAGTGTATAATCCTGGCTGGCTTGCTAATGTCAGGTTTTGTACATATGTGTATGTGGGCCAGATTCTTTACATTAGGTGTCTGTGACTTGTTGGCGATAAATGTCAACAATAAATAAACAGCACACAATCCACTTGTTTTAAAATCATATATTAAAACAAGTCAAATATATATACATATGTTTGTTACACATTTAATTACCATAGTTGTATCCAGAGCTTTAAATAATCGTCTCTTTTCGTCAAAGTCCACACAGGCTGGTTTAGTTACTTTAAAACACAATTGATAAGACGAATTATTATTCTCTGCTCTGTTATTACAATACAATCGGGGATAATTTCACTTTAAAAATCGTTACTATACGCTCTTTATGGCTAAACTCACAATCACAGTCTAGATCTATCAGACTATCTAACTAAATCTGTCTAACTTATCTTTAACTACATTTTGTACGAGTATTTATAGCTTGACTGAAGCCTAGAACTTTCTACACACTACGAGATATTATGATGCAACAACATTCAATTAAACAACGAGAAAAATTCAGAAAGTCCGAGTAACGTGACGTAAATTCACAACGACTGAACTGCAAAAACCAGTGATTCATAAAAAGTTACAAACTTGGCATAACTATCGCTTCTAAATATAACATGACTTTAATACTCGCGCTATATAAATTATCTAAACCATAATCTTAACATTAAACTTAAAATGAAACAGTCATTTATATCTAACACGATCTCCCTTATTGAAGATAACCATACTATTGTGCCTGTTTTTGTTTTTTTTTATGTTTCGCTGCAAGTGCAATAATTAATCACTACACTTAAACCATCACATGGTTTAACAATTGCAGAGTGTCGAATTATTTAATAAAATGCTTAGATAATAAATTACCTAAAACACGGGATAACACTATTAACGATTGGATTCCATTTATTTTACATAAGTTATTTCTTCCTCTAAGTGTGGTTATAAACTGGTATAATGAATACCACTAAAATAGAAAGCAGTATTATCGTCTTGATTTATTGTTTTTGTAAGAACTTTATTTTTATATGGGTTTACAGTAATAAATATAACATATCCAGATCTTTTTAGTTGTTGAGTATATGGCTATCATATAACTTTAGACCCTTTATACTAAAGTATTTATCTATGTGATAAAGTATCATGTCGAGAGCTTTTAGCCATCTTGTATAATAATTGTTCCGTGTATATATATATATATATGTGAAGCACCTGTTTCTTTCATTACAAGTTTAGAGTCCTACTCCTACTGGAAGAAATAACAAACTTCAGTTCCTGGAAGTGCCCGCCCTTCGTAACCAAGGGAACCTCGAAATAAGATCAATATAGGTTACGGGGATGGCATGTTGGTCTAAGTTGCTATGGTAACTTTCAGCTTCTGAGAGCTTCTTATTTCATGTGAATGTCACATACGTATCCCTTTAAAGCTTGCGATAGTTAGTCAACCAAATTAGTGACCACCAGGAAAACATAATGTCTACCCATCAGACGAGAAGAGAGAGTGTGCCAACATTAGATAAAAATTGTTTTGTTTTTCAATTATCATTAGTCCTTCGAAATCACATATCTTGGTGATCTGCGGATTGCGAGATCGAAATTCGACATTAAACATGCTCACCCTTTCAGCCGTGAGACGTTATAATGAGACAGCTAATCTCACTATTCCTTGATAACAAAAAGTTGTTCAAGAAATGACAGTGGGTAGTGTCGTCCACTTGCCTTCCATCTGATCGGCAGTTCAAAATTAGGGGTAAATAGTCCTACAAGCTTTTCAAAAAAACAAACAGTCCGTAGACATTTAGCTTGCTTAAGAAGGCACCGGCATTTCTGGGATTTAATGACATTGTCAGCAGGTCCTATCAAGAAGTTCTCCGCTAGGCACGTGGTATGTTTAAAAGGCTAAAATTCTGGGTTTGATTTCCCGTGGTGGCAAGAATGCAGAAACGCTACTGTGTACCTTTACGCTAAATAACAACCTAACAAAAAGATCAGTAGATGGCTCTGTATTCTTTACTGAGATACAAATACTCACTAATACAAATATAGCTTCAATATCTTGTACAAAGTTATAAACAGAATAAAAGGAGACAAAACTCTAATTTAAACTACACGTGTACACCTCTACATAAACTACACATGTACACCTCTACACTAACTACATGTGTATTATTATACCTCTATATAAACTACACGTGTACACCTCTATACTAACTACATGTGTATTATTATACCTCTATATAAACTACACGTGTACACCTCTATACTAACTACATGTGTATTATTATACCTCTATATAAACTACACGTGTACACCTCTACACCAGATGTACTGGAACATTGATTTATGCCATTATGAGGTGCTGGAACATTGATTTATATCATTAGTAGATGGTAGAACATTGGTTTATATCATTAGGCGATGCTAGAACATTGACTTATATCATTAGTAGATGGTAGAACATTGATTTATATCATTAGTAGATGCTGGAACATTGGTTTATATCATTAGGAGATGCTAGAACATTGGTTTATATCATTAGGCGATGCTGGAACATTGGTTTATATCATTAGTAGATGGTAGAACATTGATTTATATCATTAGTAGATGCTGGAACATTGGTTTATATCATTAGTAGATGGTAGAACATTGATTTATATCATTAGTAGATGCTGGAACATTGGTTTATATCATTAGTAGATGGTAGAACATTGATTTATATCATTAGTAGATGCTGGAACATTGGTTTATATCATTAGTAGATGGT
>NW_013669625.1:48403-52297 GCF_000517525.1 Limulus polyphemus
ATAGATGGAGTAGTGAACAAGAGACAATGATGAAAATATGCCATGAAAGTTTAATATAATCTTAAGGGTAAGTGGATGGAGTAGTGATCAACATACAATAATGGAAATATGCCATGAAAATTTAAGATAATTTTAAAGGTAAATGGATGGAGTAGTGAACAACATACAGTAATGGAAATATGTCATGAAAGTTTAAGATAATTTTAAAGGTAAATAGATGGAGTAGTGAACAAGAGACAATGATGGAAATATGCCATGAAAGTTTAAGATAATTTTAAAAGTAAGTACAATAATAATAGATAGGCAAAAAACAATTTATAAGAATAAGGAAGAATTTTATTGATTGTGAAACATGCTATATGTTTCGACAGAACATTGGCCTGTCTTCTTCAGGTATCTATTATTATATTAGTATAACGTGCTTTCTAACTCAAATAACCTTCCAATGTCATAATAACTATCAGGAACTGGTGGCCACATGAGAAGGAAGGATGAGACCTTAGTTGAACTTGCTCCAAAGTTGGAAAGACTTGCCCAAATATATTAACCAGATATTTCATGTGAAATGTTGGATTGGTTGACACACAACCAGTTCATAGATGCCATAGAAGATGAGGGTAGGCAAGTTAGAACTGATGCATGGTAGTATATCATTAAAAGAAGCTGTCGAGCTGGAGGTGAAGCTTGAAACAAGGAAAGTTGTAGAGAAACAACTAAAAGAATCACCAAGGAATTATGGGTTTATCATGTCAAATAGTGTGGAAACACCAACTCCCTCTGATGGAAGCCTAGACAAACTAAAAGGATTAATTAGACAACTGGTAGTTTTAGTAGCGTAAGGTAGTATGTAATAGTGTATGGTAGTATGTAGTAGTGTGTGGTAATATGTGATAGCAGGTAGTAGTATGTGGTAGTATATAGTAGTGTATGGTAGCATGAAGTAGTGTGCAGTAGTATGTAGTAGTGTGTGGTAATATGTGATAGCAGGTAGTATTATGTGGTAGTATATAGTAGTGTATGGTAGCATGAAGTAGTGTGCAGTAGTATGTAATAGTGTGTGGTAGTATGTAGTAGTGTGTGGTAATATGTGATAGCAGGTAGTAGTATGCAGTAATATGTAATAGTATGTTGTAGCATGTAGTAGTAGGTGGTAGTATGTAATAGTATGTGATAGCAGGTAGTAGTATGTGGTAGTATATAGTAGTGTATGGTAGCATGAAGTAGTAGGTGGTAGTATGTAATAGTATGTGATAGCAGGTAGTAGTATGTGGTAGTATATAGTAGTGTATGGTAGCATGAAGTAGTGTGCATTAGTATGTAATAGTGTGTGGTAGCATGTAGTAGTATGTGGTAGCAGGTAGTAGTATGTGGTAGTATGTAATAGTGTGTGATAGTATGTAGTAGTATGTGGCAGTATGTAATAGTGTGTGATAGTATGTAGTAATCTGTGGTAGTAGGTAGTAGTATGTGGTAGCATGTAGTAGTATGCAGCAGTATGTGGTAGTATATAGTAGTATGTGGTAGTATGTAGTAGTATGTGGTAGCAGGTAGTAGTATACAGTAGTATATAGTAGTGTGTGGTAGCATGTAACAGTATATAGTAGTGTGTGTTGTAGTAGGTGTTTCAAGTGTTAATATTGTCGACAAAGGATGACAAATAGGGAATTACCATAAGTATGACGAATCAACCATTGACAACTAACGAAAGGTTGATACCCTGATAATGAAAACATTCCATGTGCCCCAATTGAAAAAAGTTGGTATTTATGAAAGAAACCAGTTCATGACCCAATGGATTCATTGATGGAAAGCCATTCTGGTTCTACAGTTACAATTCATCAACCTGATTGTAAAGCCTTGCACTATGTCAATCCATTCTGGTTCTACACTTACAATTCATCAACCTGATTGGAAAGCCTTGCACTATGTCAATCAATTCTGGTTCTACAGTTACAATTCATCAACCTGATTAGAAAGCTTTGCACTATGTCAATCAATTCTGGTTCTACAGTTACAATTCATCAACCTGATTATAAAGCCTTGCACTATGTCAATCCATTCTGGTTCTACACTTACAATTCATCAACCTGATTGGAAAGCCTTGCACTATGTCAATCCATTCTGGTTCTACACTTACAATTCATCAACCTGATTGGAAAGCCTTGCACTATGTCAATCAATTCTGGTTCTACAGTTAACATTCATCAACCTGATTGGAAAGCCTTGCACTATGTCAATCAATTCTGGTTCTACAGTTACAATTCATCAACCTGATTGGAAAGCTTTGCACTATGTCAATCCATTCTGGTTCTACAGTTAATATTCATCAACCTGACTGGAAAGCCTTGCACTATGTCAATCAATTCTGGTTCTACAGTTACAATTCATCAACCTGATTTGGTAATGAAAACTACAGAGATGAATAAGAAAGATGAAGTGGTAATAATGTCAGATGTGACAAGCTTCAAAGGTCAAGTATCTTATATAGCTAATAAAACCTCAGTAGCAAGTTGTTGGTTGTTAAGAGTGGGCTTCTTCATCAGAATTAGAATAATATTTCCAATTCTCAACAGCATCTCATTCTCAGCACTTTCAATGCTTTTAAACGTATTTTTAGACATAACAACGCTGCAGTTCTTGAGATATGTTGAAGAATACTAGAATTGTTGTGATTTAGCATTACTGTGTTCTTTTGTTCTCGTCCCCAATCTCGTTGTTGTGGAACCGATGTAAGCGCCTTCACACGTTGAGCAACAGTCTTGTGCTGAGGACTAGTCCTATCTGAACATATGTTGTTACTTGATTTGTGGAAAGACTGTTCTTATGACTGTGTTAAATTTTTTCGTGATCTGAAAAGAGTGAACACCAATATACGAAAGAGTTATAATAGTTGCATTTTGAGGCGTTGAAATTCATAACTTTAAGACTAGGAATGTGTTTCATTATTTTCTCAATACAGTTCAACAAACCATCTTGGTAAACAATTCCTATTAAACACTGATTTCAATATATTCAATTATTGTAAGAAGCGTTAGTAACTCTATGAGAATGACCTACGAGACATTTTTCTTTCTTTCAAATTATGAGGTACATAGCCATCAAAGTGTGAGTATAGCCTTGTGTAGCGAGGTTTATGATAAACTCCGATATCAAACTTTTTCTGCTTATTATACAGCAGCGTTTACAACCATATACTGTTGGGAACTAAAGGAGCTCGAATTAAACAATCAACAGACTGCTGCTACGTTGTTATTAGTCATATAAGCTACTTTATGCTTAATTTTCACGCATTTCATATTGTTTTTTAGCTTCGAATAGTTTCACAGTCTATGATCAGGAAAAAGTCCTATGTACTATGCAATATCTGTATTACCAAAGGTTGAAGTTCCATTGAAAACAAGGAAGGAAGCACAAGGTAATAAAGACAAATAGCCTAAGGTGCAACAGAAGGGAATTCATCATGTTTATCTTTGGAAGCACATTGGTGGGAGAACAGGTAAATCAACCTCCTGGAACAGCCTGAGGTTCCAAAGAATCACCAGAGATGGAGCCACTAGAGAGTTCCCTCGACCATCTTCCTGAAGAGAACTCCCCCAGTGACAATACAGTGTTAGTAAAGGACAAGAGGTCATTCCACTTTCGTGCCATAAACCACGGTGAATAAAAACACCAAATAGATTTAGTGACTGAACGAGTTTAGAGACATTGAGTAAAGAAATAATTTTTTTGTTAATCAAAATTCTGATTATATTTTTTAGTAAAATTAATTAATTATAAATATTAATTATAGAAGATTAATATACCATTGGTTTTTGGAACTTCATAATCCAGTAGGTTTATGTGTCGTAAAGTACAAAGCTATAAATAGGTTATCTGTGCTGTGCCTACTGCGGG
>NW_013669625.1:53191-57383 GCF_000517525.1 Limulus polyphemus
GTCTAGCCGTAAATGTGTTCCTTTACATTATTTATACACATATATAGTCTAGACGTAAATGTGTTCCTTTACATTATTTATACACATATATAGTCAAGACGTAAATGTGTTCCTTTACATTATTTATACACAGGAATAGTCTAGCCGTAAATGTGTTCCTTTACGTTATTTATACACATATATAGTCCCACCGTAAATGTGTTCCTTTACATTATTTATACACATATATAGTCAAGACGTAAATGTTCACCTTTACATTATTTATACACATATATAGTCAAGACGTAAATGTGTTCCTTTACATTATTTATACACAGGTATAATCTAGCCGTAAATGTTTGCCTTTACATTATTTATACACATGTATAGTACATCCGTTAATGTGTTTCTTTACATTATTTATACACATGTATAGTCTAGACGTAATTGTATTCCTTTACATTATTTATACACATATATATAGTCGAATCATAAATGTGTTCCTTTACATTATTTATACACATATATAGTCCCACCGTAAATGTGTTCCTTTACATTATTTATACACATATATAGTCTAGACGTAATTGTATTCCTTTACATTATTTATACACAGGTATAGTCTAGACGTAAATGTGTTCCTTTACGTTATTTATACACATATATAGTCCCACGTAAATGTGTTCCTTTACATTATTTATACACATATATAGTCAAGACGTAAATGTGTTCCTTTACATTATTTATACACAGGAATAGTCTAGCCGTAAATGTTCACCTTTACATTATTTATACACATATATAGTCGAATCATAAATGTGTTCCTTTACATTATTTATATACACATATATAGTCTAGCCGTAAATGTGTTCCTTTACATTATTTATACACATATATAGTCTAGACGTAAATGTGTTCCTTTACATTATTTATACACAGGTATAATCTAGCCGTAAATGTGTTCCTTTACATTATTTATACACATATATAGTACATCCGTTAATGTGTTTCTTTACATTATTTATATAAATATATCTATAATTATATTTAAATTTACAAGGTTACTACACTATTATGTTTTCAAGCCAAACGTTTCGCAATAGTTAACGGACCGGACTGTGAAACGGAGAGTCTAAAGTTCGCATCATATTGATGCAAAAAAACGTGCTTCGTACTTTTAGGGTATGGACGCTTTACAACAGTGTCAGTTAAATCCCACTGGTTGATTAGAGTAGCCCAAAAGTTGGTGATTTACAACAGTGTCAGTTAAATCCCACTGGTTGATTAGAGTAGCCCAAAAGTTGGTGACTTACAACATTGTCAGTTAAATCCCACTGGTTGATTAGAGTAGCCCAAAAGTTGGTGATTTACAACATTGTCAGTTAAATCCCACTGTTTGATTAGAGTAGCCCAAAAGTTGGTGATTCACAACAGTGTCAGTTAAATCCCACTGGTTGATTAGAGTAGCCCAAAAGTTGGTGATTTACAACAGTGTCAGTTAAATCCCACTGGTTGATTAGAGTAGCCCAAAAGTTGGTGATTTACAACATTGTCAGTTAAGTCCCACTGGTTGATTAGAGTAGCCCAAAAGTTGGTGATTTACAACAGTGTCAGTTAAATCCCACTGGTTGATTAGAGTAGCCCAAAAGTTGGTGATTTACAACATTGTCAGTTAAATCCCACTGACTGATTTGAGTAGCCCAAAAGTTGGTGATTTACAACAGTGTCAGTTAAATCCCACTGACTGATTTGAGTAGCCCAAAAGTTGGTGACTTACAACATTGTCAGTTAAATCCCACTGACTGATTTGAGTAGCCCAAAAGTTGGCGATGGGTGACTAGATACTTTATCTATAGTCTACCAGAAACAATCATCTCATATAATAAGGTCTTGAGGTACTTTGTGAGTAATCGTGTATATATATATGTGTCTGTTTGAAAATGCTAATAATAGTGTTCATTGAATTGGATAAATAAAATACATTATAATAAGCAAGTCAATCAATCTTGTCAAACAAATAAAGTTCGATATTCAGAGTACGACTTCAGAAGAGTCGGTTTCTATTGATTAGAGTTATAGTATGATAGTAGAGAGGTGGTTAAATAAATATAAACCCTACTTTATAAAACTTATTAGTAAATATATATATATAGTTATACACCTTACTACCAATATATTAATTTGTTTATACGTTAATACACACACACTGCCTCTAATTAATTGGTGTGCTTACCTCTACTTTCTACTCCCTTTATACGTCCGTGTGATGCCTATATTTAGGTTTGCCTGTGCAGTAGTAACTCATATGTGAGAGCTATATATAAAAATATATATGGTCATGTTTATATCCTATGTAAAAGCACTGTATGCGATAGTTTCTACTAAATTCACCGCAACATTTATAACAACGTATCTAGAAGAAGAAGAACAGAAAAAAGATCCGTACCATACCAGGCCAGCATAACCAGCTAGCTCGTCCAAATTAGTGGCAAAATGAAGAAGAACTATGTACACTCTGGGCTTCAGAACGCCTCTTCTGCTAGTTCTAGTATTAACAGGAATTTCGACAACCCTTAGCCCTCCACACTTTGATCTTGCTAGGACGGTTTCCCGCCAAATTCAGGCCCCCAACCTCGAGACGGTGGGTAGGAGAACAGTCGCAGATTCCAGGCCTGAGTTTGAGTTGCGTCTCTGGCTTACTTGACAGAAACACGAAACACTCTACAATTTCCCGACAAGCACAGCGCGCCAGGAAACAGCGGGTGGACTATCGACTAGCAGGGAGGGAAGAGCAAAGGGGTTCGAAACATCTAATGTCGTCTTCCGTAGATCGTCTCTCCAGGGTTTGGTCTATTCACGAACTTGCGTCGTCTTTCAACAGCAAACAATGATGTGGCTGTAGTTTAGAGCAAACACACAGCAACAATTTGAAAAATTTAGCTTCTTGAAGGCCAACCTGCGTGTGTGTGTTTTTATCAGTAGATACATACAGTCACTTGTAAAAACTGCAACAAATACATCAATTTGTGCCAAACAAAGCGCAAATTCGGAGCTAAGGACCTGTCTGACTACACAAAACACCCGCCGCCCCTAGCAGTATCTACCTTGTGACGATATTCACTTCTATGATGGGGTAAACTCTGATGTAAGAATAGATACACACTTCAAGGACACTAGTATGTGGTAATATGTTGTAGTATGTGGTAATATATTGTAGAATGTGGTAATATGTAGTAATATGTTGTAGTATGTATTAATATGTTGTAGTATGTAGTAATGTGTAGTAATTTGTATTAATATGTTGTAGTATGTGGTAATATGTTGTAGTATGTAGTAATATGTTGTAGAATGTAGTAATATGTTGTAGTATGTAGTAATATGTTGTAGTATGTATTAATATGTAGTAATATGTTGTAGTATGTATTAATATGTTGTAGTATGTAGTAATGTGTAGTAGTTTGTATTAATATGTTGTAGTATGTGGTAATATGTTGTAGTATGTGGTAATATATTGTAGTATGTAGTAATATGTTGTAGTATGTAGTAATATGTTGTAGTATGTAGTAATATATTGTAGTATGTAGTAATATGTTGTAGTATGTGGTAATATGTTGTAGTAGATGGTAATATGTTGTAGTGGGTTTATACTAACTTATTGTTTTAATAAACATAACAATGCTGTGTATTTCTCGAATTAATGTAAAACAGTGGGGTAATATGATTTAGTTTCTAACTATTGTAAAATACTGTTGGGGTTATAATCGTTTAACTGTAATTAATGTAAAATACTGTTCAGGTTATAATCGTTTAACTGTAATCAATGTAAAACACTGTTGGGGTTATAATCGTTTAACTGTAATTAATGTAAAATACTGTTGGGGTTATAATCGTTTAACTGTAATCAATGTAAAATACTGTTGGGGTTATAATCGTTTAACTGTAATTAATGTAAAACACTGTTGGTTTAAAATACTGTTGGGGTTATAATCGTTTAACTGTAATCAATGTAAAATACTGTTGGGGTTATAATCGTTTAACTGTAATTAATGTAAAATACTGTTGGGGTTATAATCGTTTAATTGTAATCAATGTAAAATACTGTTGGGGTTATAATCGTTTAACTGTAATTAATGTAAAATACTGTTCAGGTTATAATCGTTTAACTGTAATTAATTTAAAATACTGTTGGGGTTATAATCGTTTAACTGTAATC
>NW_013669625.1:57966-59917 GCF_000517525.1 Limulus polyphemus
TTAATGTAAAATACTGTTCGAGTTATAATCGTTTAACTGTAATTAATGTAAAATACTGTTGAGGTTATAATCGTTTAACTGTAATTAATGTAAAATACCGTTGAGGTTATAACCGTTTAACTGTAATTAATGTAAAATACTGTTGGGGTTATAATCGTTTAACTGTAATTAATGTAAAATACTGTTGGGGTTATAATCGTTTAACTGTAATTAATGTAAAATACTCGTTGAGGTTATAATCGTTTAACTGTAATTAATGTAAAATACTCTTCAGGTTATAATCGTTTAACCCTTCAATGAATGTAAAATATTATGGAATTAATATCGCATTCTTCCTCAGTAAATGTTATAATATATGCAAGTTTGAATATACCCCCTCAATGTACTTTTATTATTATACATTTTAAAGCAGTAATAAAGCACAATTAATACTGATAAGTAAGTTTATAAAAGAGATATGAAAACATTTCATTAACAAATATTACAATATAGGCCTAGCATGGCCTGGTGGTTAGAACTTGACTCGCAATGTTCTCGTCCTTTCAGCAGCGGGGAGCGTTATAATGTGACGGTCAATTCCACAATTCGTTGGTTAAAGAGTAGCCCAAGAGTTGGCGGTTAGTGGTGTTGACTAGCCTCCTTCCCTCTAATCTTTCACTTCAAAATTAGGGACTTCTATTGCAGATAACCCTGGATTAGCTTTCCGCGACATTCGTGTCTAGACTATAATACACACTTCGTCAACGTTTGACAAGGTTCAAATTTTGAATCAGAAATATTTTTTTTTTTACACGAGTAAATGAAAGGTGAATGATAATTTACATCCTTTACTATTTGATGATTCATAGTTGAAGGAAGTGTTTTTAATGTTAGCTTTTTCTCGAATTGATATTGATCTCAATCGGCGCTTGGCTTTCAGTCAATCCTGAATGAGTGTTTTTGAAGATAAGCCACAAACATTTTAAAGGAGTCATATGAAGAAAACAGTAAAAGTTATGGAAGTTATACGAGACAAATTTTCCTCAAATCTGTGTGAGAAACTGGTTCAAAATCGTTTCTCATAACTAACTTTAAGATTTTAACAGCAGCAATTATGTTAAAACAGTATATATATATTAGAGACAGCGACATCGATAAAGTTCAGACATTTTATATTGGAATATAAAACATTAAAGTTAAGTTTCGTTAGTGGGTTATAAATACGTGGCTATGAAAAGTACTACACGAAGCACGGTAACAGTAGTTGGTTAAAACATCAGCAATCTGTATATCACGTAATTGGCGGACAATAGCATCGTGTAATTACTAAAGCAGTAGTAACTGTGGCCGTCTTTGTTGTCTAAACAAAAAATATGGTAGAAATATTCGTTATCAGTTTCTTTTTACGAATATTGTGTTTCAATTGAGATCTGTTACTATCTCTATATCATTCCAGTGTTAAAAGTTTCGCTACAAATATCACCTTCGATATTGAACCAGCTATTAATATTTATGAAACAGTGGACCAGCTGTTTAATGTTTATAAAACAGTGGACCAGATGTTAATGTTTATAAAACAGTGGACCAGATGTTAATGTTTATAAAACAGTGGACCAGCTGTTAATGTTTATAAAACAGTGGACCAGCTAAACAGCTGGTCCACTGTTTTATAAACATTAAACAGCTGGTTCACTGTTTTATAACCATTACACGGCTGGTCCACTGTTTTATAAACATTAAACAGCTGGTCCACTGTTTTATAAACATTAAATAAATGATTATAAAACAGTGGACCAACTGTTTAATGATTATAAAACAGTGGACCAGCTGTTTAATGTTTATAAAACAGTGGACCAGATGTTAATGTTTATAAAACAGTGGACCAGCTGTTTAATGTTTATAAAACAGTGGACCAGCTGTTTAATGTTTATAAAACAGTGGACCAGCTGTTTAATGTTTATAAAACAGTGAA